>NC_063372.1:7434318-7451197 GCF_021869965.1 Rhincodon typus
GAAGTTATAGAACAGTCCCTTAGGATGGTGAGAAGTTAGGAATAAGATTCCTTACCCTGGGTTTTACAAGTAGCTGGCCAGTGACAGTGAACATGCGGGACAAGCCAAAAGGAGTGCACACTGTGAAGTGAAGGAGACAAGTTAATTCTGGAAATCAAAGACCTGTCCAATAAAAAGAAGCAAAAATAAAACATTCTGAACATTTTCTCTTTAAGAAAAGAGAAGACTTTACAGTGATGAAATGCTGTGTAACATGACTTATTTTAGAAAAACTGTAGTAAACAATAATCAACTTGAGAAGAACTGACTGTTTAAAGAAGCAAATTAAACTTCAGTCTTCCCTTTGTTGTGCCAATGCTCAATTTTAAAAAGGGGAAGTTAAGCACGACAAGTTTGGCCAGTTCTAGTTGTATAGTCAACTGCCCCTGTCTGTTTCTCATGTAAACTAAATCTATTTGTGCTAGGCTTTGTCCTCGCACTGGTCGATAGAATGCACGTACACAACCCAAAATTTACATTCGCTCAAGAACACAGTTTATAAGCCATTTGAATTCAGGTACAGGGCTATTTAAGCAAACTTTAAATGATTGTGTGAAGCTTCATTTAATTTCATGAAAAGGTTTTAAATGCTGCTAGTTAGCAAAAGAAGCATCAATCCAAGGCAGTACAGACCATTATTTTATCCTAAAAAGTGTTACTCACAGAGGAGAAGCAGAACTCCAAATAGAGAAATACAGGAGTAGAGGTATGGAAGGTAATAGTCCCACAAATCTGTTGGTGAAAGAGAACATGGGTTAAAATATAGACTGAATAAGAATGAACAGGTGGAGAAAGGTCCTGTTCTTACATTTTTAAATTTCTTGAAATGCAACATCCTGATGTGTAAAGCTCCATCCCAAGATAACAGGAACACAGAAATGATACCAGAATTATTTCAGCACAGAAGGAGACCATTCAGACCATCCAATGAGCCTCCAAACTTTGAGATAGGGCTGCAACAAGTTCTACAACTCTGTGCCAATACCATAGCAATTTTTAAAAAAAAACATAAATTGCAATATTTGTTGCCACTCCTCCTCCAGGAGGAGCAAGATGACAGGATAGAAAACAACAAATCCAAATTTGCTGATGGCACAAAGATAGGTAGCATAGTAACCTTATGCTTCTACCTACATTGCTTGCAGAAAGATATTGACAGGTTAAGTGAATGGGCAAAACTGTAGCAAATGGATTTCACTGTAGGCAAATATGAGGTCACCCAATTTGGACCCAAAAAGGATAGACACAGCAAATTTGAAATAATGAAATGCTAGAAACAGTGGAAGGCCAAAGAGACTTGGGAGCCCACATACGTAATCCTTAAAAATGAACAGGTATAGAAAGTTAATCAAAAAGGTAATGAAATGCAGACCTTCACATCTAGGAGATTCAAATATGAGGGAATAGAATTCATCCTTCAGTTATACAATACTCTTGTTAGACCAAGCCTAGAATAACTGAATAGTTCCAGGCACCACACCTGAAGGTGTACTGTACTGGCCTAGATTTACAATGACACCTTGACTCGGAGGGGTAAAGTTACAAGGAGAGATTAAACAAGCTAGGATTGTGTTCCTTGGGGTGTAGAAAGTAATTAAGTGAATTGATTGAAGTTTAAGACATCAAGCAGAACAGATAGGGTAGTTCATTTAGCTTTTTACTAGACACTTACCATACAGAGATTCTCTGCTAGCTGCATCATTATTGATAATTGCAGATGCCACCCACACAATCCCCAGAACCAGAAGGGTCAGAAGGAAGAGGACAACAAATGTTTCATAAACTCGAGCCATTATTCCCTGTGGAAAAGACAATACCATCTCTCAGACTAGGTTCCTGTATATTAAGAATGACAGTTAACATGTTTGAGCTGAAAATCCAGGTCAGACAAATGAGATTTTAAACCCAGCAATTTTAACGTCAACAACCTGTACTACCAGTGTTCAGTCAAAGCAGAATGTTGTTTAACTGACCCAATCACCCAAAGGGAGAAACCAAACGCAGACTGGGTGACTGCTTTGCAGAACACCTCCAGTCTGTACGCAAGCATGACCCCAAAACTTCCCATAGCCAGTTATTTTAACACAGCATCCTGCTCGCATGCCCACATATCTGTCCTTGGCATGCTGCAATGCTCCACTGAATCACAGTGTAAGCTAGAGGAGCAACATCTCATCTTCAGACTAGGCACTTTACAATCTTCTGGGCTCAATATTGAGTTCAACACCTTCAAACTGTGAACTCACTCTCATTCCTTCCTTTTCCTTTAGCTTTTCTCTTTACACTCTATCACCATGTCCTCTATCCTCTCCCCTCCACTCCAGTAGGGCTGTATGTTCTTTCCAGTCTGGCAAAGTTAGACACACACATTGTTCTAAAGTTTGAGAAGATTTCTTCCAGTTTGGTCTATGTAATGTAATGTAATGAAATGAAAGAATGGAATGAAAGAAATAATGGAAGAAAACTGACAATAAGGATACACAAACACCAACTAGCCACCAAGAGACACGACCAATTCTCACTGGTCTTACTACACACAGACAATGAGGGGCACGAATTTGACTGGGACAACACATCCATAAATCGCACAAGCCAAATAGAGACATGCCAGGGAATTCCTGGAGGCCTGGTATTCTAACCAGAACTCCATCAACAAGCACATTGAATTAGACCCTGTGTACAAACCACTGAGAAACAGAACCGGAAGTTCTCCCAAAGACCCCAACAAACTGAGGCATATAAATAACAAGCGGGACAGAACACTAATGCCTCACTGGAGACACACTGACGATGTTACCGAGCAGGGTGACAAAACGTTTGCAACCGAACCCACCGGCTCAGCGAGCAGGTCTACAACTACACCACTGTTCTGCCGTTCTCACATTCAATTAATCTGAACTATCAACATTGTTTCTCCCCTAGCACTCCATCACTCCCCCAACTTTTGCATAAACGCTGCCCCCTCACCACTTCATGTCAGCTCTGATAAAAAGTCATCTTAGACTCAAAAAAGTTAGCTTGCACTCTCTCCATGGATGCTGCCTGACCCGCTGTGATCTCCAGCATTTTTTGTTTTCACCCAAAGCATCACCCTTGTTGAAGGACTTGCCACCAAATCGATAAGCTAATCCTGGAATTAGTTGATTGCTGAAATTTGCCAAAAGTAGCTCATTAATTCAATACATGTTAACAAATAACAAAAACAGGTTACATGCAGAGAGACCGGTTTACTGAATCTTCACCATCAGCAGATTCAAGGCCTGACAAAAAAAAACACTATCACCCATACATGATGGTTGAACCACACTGTCAGATCAAGCTGGAACAAAGCATCCTACTCTCCTAGGTAGAACTCGTCACGTTTCCAGGATAAAAGATAATCCCCAAGACTTTAAGACCTTCTTCATTCACACCTCCAACACAAGGAATTATGAATGTGTCATTAAGATTGAGAGTATCCATTCAGCTGCTTCTGCTCAGCACACAGACAAACATACATTCACCACCTCCCCCCAACCCCCTAACCATTCAACCCACCTTGTGCACTTCCTAAATCCTGTACAAATTCTGTCCTGCCATGGAGAACAGTACTGCATTTCAGTTAGGTTTAGAGGGAAAGGCATAGCCAGTCTTCCAGCTGATTTGGTATATTCAACAATCTTGCAGTTATTGCACTACAGCAATCAACCCTTCTCATCCTATTTTCCAGTGATGATTTTAAATCTGATTAGATCTAGCCACTTACCACTGCTCTTTCAGTCTTTCTGCAACACCACAATATCCCTTCTCACCTTTTTTGAGCCAGCAAATCCCTCTGATTCAGTGAAGAAGTACGCAAAAGGCATCAGGAACACCAGAGAGATGTTGGAAAAGAGAAAAACAAGATTCCATAGGCCTGCAGGGAGAGACACAGGACACTTACGTTCTCTGGAGATTTCTGTTAACACCTGCTGTGCAATTATTGGGTTCTGCAACTAGTGCTGATGCTAGATAATCAAAGAAAGTTTAATTATCCAAAACCTCCATCAGAACAGTCATTGAGTTGCAACTGGGAACACTGACTCTATTGGAAGATAAAAGAAAACAATTTCAAGGAAATAATTTTCAGCCTGTGCAATTGGAGGCTTCGAATAACCTAATGAAAATTTTGAAAGGTTTTTAAAATGGAATTGAATCTAAGATTCAATGCCAGCTCTGGTTGAATGTATCCCTGGAGATTTCAGTATAATCAGCCAAAACATTCAGTCTCCCAACAGTGTCTTACCAAACCAAATCAAAAACAAACAGACTTAGTTAGCTAACTGGATGATTCTTGACCAGTCAAACAATCGCCTGACAGATCTCCAAATATTTGTTTTTAATAACTAAAACAAAAATCCCAACCTGCAAAATAAGCACTTTTCCTAATTCCCCAATGATTTTTCTCCCGGATTGCTTGCACCAGTATCCTGGAAATTAATCTGTTGATACCTGGTACTTCCAAGTCAACACTGCAGGTTTTGACACCCCTAATTATAGCCAGCATTTTAGATACTGTATGTGAGCGATGTCTATACTACAGAATGAGAAAATGCTCATTGTTGAATAACATAAAAAAGGAAAAAATGTTCAATAGTGATGGAGGATGAAATAAAAAGTCAGAGTCTAGATTTGAGACTCAGAACAGGCCAAGCATTGCAAAAACATGGCCACTTTTCCTCAAAAAGCTAGAAACTGTGGCTGCTTGTGGTTACTCCATTTCACCACTAGATGGCAACTTTAGCTCACTCTTGCAGGACTTGACTCAGTCTTAAAAAGCACAGAAAAATCAGTACTTTAGTTTTGAAAAGGCTAACAACCCACGTTTATTGTTTTAGCTGCATTAGTGATTCAAATTGGAGTTCAAGCTGATACCAGCAAACAAGAATGTAGCTCTTTTCTAGACGTGCTGCCTATCATAATTAACATAAAATTCGGCAATGTGTCAATTCTTTACCTGGAAATGGACAACATTGTTATTAAGCTCCCATTTACTCACCATGAATTAGTGAACCATTCAACCACTGCATGTAATAGTTTTCTGGCAATGAAAGCAGGACCTCATTGCTAATAATTGAAAATGGAAGAAGGAAGACCGCCCCAGCAGATACTGCGAGGGTGAATGTGCACATCCATAACCTATTTACAAAAAGATTAAAATTAGTCACGAGTGTCCTGTTGTCTTAAAGAAATTGTCCCATTTATGTCATCACAACATATCAACACCTTCCAAAGAGCACATTGTTCACATGTGGCACACAGGCAGGAGGGAGAACTAGGTCCTTTATTGCTAAAGCAGCTGACAATAGCACCTCCATTCTCTTGCCTTCAGCTGCACTTCTATCTATATGAATAGTACTGCACAGAGAGCTGACTGCAGAAAGGAGCTACAAAAATCCCCGTGTTCTGAATCTACCAACAGGTTAAGCACACATGCATTGGGAGAACAGATGGTGGGAGGTGGCTGTGTGCATTTAAAGCAGCATCTTTCCATAAACAGAAAGTGAGAGAGAGAGAATAGTTTAATATTTCAGTAAATAATCCCTACTGACTAGATTTAAAAAAAAGCTTCCTCAATATTTCAAACAATGTAGATAATCCTCTGAACACCATGGTAGCAGACAGAGACAATGACATAACCCATTATCCAGTTCAAGGTACACAAACTCTATGACATTCACACAGAAATACTTACAAAAGATTTAGATTTATTTACTTGTCACATGTACTAAAACAAGTGACTACACTGCAAACATTGAAAATTTCAAGAACAAAAACAGTTGCTAGAAAAGCTCAGCAGGTCTGGTAGCATCTGTGAAGGAAAAAACAGAGTTAACATTTCAGGTCCAGTGACCCTTCCTCAGAACTGAAAATTTCAAACTGTTTAATAGCCAATGGATGTGAAAGATGCTTTATTAATGTAAGTTTTTTTATCTCTCCTCCATCCCCTTACTCAAAATACTTGATAACTATTTGTATGTGAAGTCAAACATTCCCTGCTGTTCAGTAAAAGAAAAACTGGTTACACTTCTAGGTAGTTGACAGTAGTTATCTTATATTCAATAAACTAAAAGACTTTCATCATTTACTGCATCTCAAATAGGGAAATTGTGAAACCAAGATAATTAGCTTATAACAAAGGCTGTAATGTCAGCTATATCAAATAAGGCACAAGTAGGGAAAAGGCAAGACTCCTTCATCAACAACATTCCAAAATATCATCTCCAGGGCTTTAGCCAATTTTGATTCATTCTTTGGGTGTGGACATCTTTGACAAGGCAGACACTTAATGTCTGCTTTTTTATTATCCTGAGAAGGAAGTGATGGACTTTCTTGAACTGCTGCAGCTGTTTGATACAATGCAGTGGCTTGTTAGGTCACTTTAGAGGTCAGTCAGGCATCAGAGAATAGCACAGTACAGAAACAGGCCATTTGGCCCAGCAAGTCTGCATGTTGATGGGGTCTGGAATTATCCATAGGCCCAGACCAAACAAGGATAGAAACAAAGTGCTGCAGAAACTCAGGATTCTGACCAAGAGTCAGTTGATTTGAAACATTAGCTGTGTTTCTCTCTCTACAGATCCTGCCAGACCTGCTGAGTTTCTCCAGCACTTTGTTTTTGTTTCAGATTTCCAACATCCACAGTTCTTTGTTTTTATCCAAGCAAAGACTGGTTTCCAACTGAAATGAACACTTACAATCCAAATTTTTTCCCCCCAAAATATAAATCGAACAGCTTCATGGCCACGTTTGCTGATATCATGTTTTTATTTCCAGATTTTTAAACCAAAAAGAGAATTCATATTCTCAAATTGCCATAGTGGGATCTGAACTCTCATCCTCTGCAGTACTAGTAGCATAACCAGTATACTACAATAGGGTGGCATAAATATTTATTGCACTCTTAAAAATAATTCAGACCAAAAGAAAAGGTGGCTAAATAGCTGGATGGCTGTCTGAATTCACACACACGTGGCTGTCCAAAGAGCAGGACTGAGCTGGCATTAATCTTCCAATTTTACCATCAGATACAAAGTCCAAATGACTAGTGCCTTTGAGACATCAGTTTGACTGGGACTAAAGTACAATACAGTGTCATTATTATAAATTTGTGGTTGAAGGAAGTAGTTCCAATTGATCTTCCTTTAGGCCAGATCAACAGGATTATAACATAGCTGGTTTTAATGAAAGAAGATTAAAGTAGAAGATTGAGTTTAATATAATCAAAAAAAAAATCACACTTACGTGATTCGATTTACTGTTGCATCTTCATTATTGTCTAGAGAAGATAGATAATTTCATATTACATGTTAGAATTACTGCTTTATTCTTACAACAATGGATTTCTTTGCTGGTTAATGTACAATTGGCCACATGGCTATTTTCCTGGTGGTGGAAAAATATATACAACAATAGATTTTTAGGATTAAACTAGGAAGATGCTCTGTAACACCTTTCAGGCTAATCAAGTTGTCAGAGTCCCAACAGTACTCTGATATCATAAGCTTCACTTCCAAATTTCAGCTGTTAGTCAGAGAAACACATCTTGGTTCAAGTCTTAAATTAAGGACTATAAAGGATAGAAAACATTTAACATATTCCAGATTTTCATTCTTGGAAGTATCATTTTGATTTAACTTCCACAGTCTTAAGAACACAAAGAATGAATCAAGAAAAAGCCATCTGACGTCAAGGTCACATCACCCAGAGACTATGCATGATTATTCCATCATAGCTTCCTCTTCTCATGAGAGCAACGAAGTCCCTTCCCGGAAATAAAACAAGCATTTCTGTCTCTATCACCTTCAATCTTCATTCTCAACAGACAGCAATTCAGTTCTATTTGGAAGTTTTATTTGATCTCAAACCAACCTAGAGTTCTTTCCACATATCCACTATCTTGTGAAAAGAGAGATCTTCCCCCTGCCCTCCAATCCCAGCCGCATCCCCACTAATTTAGCTTCACTCTAACTCACCAGTTTAATTCTCCATCCCTCTTGGAGCTCTCCAGATTTATACTTGTGCACTGTAATCAACCTAGTTCAAGCACTTCACTTTTCTAGAAGGTACTTTATAGCTCTCTGGTCTTAATAATGACTTCAACAGACCAAAAAAAGCTTGTTAGCATGATCAGTGTCCCCACACCCAAAAGACTGCAGCAGTTCACACCACTTTCTCCAGGGCATTTAAGGATGGGCAAAAAAAGCTGGCCCAGCCAGCAACACTCAAATCCCATAAACAATGTTTTTTTGAGAAAAGGTTTTTTTTTTTTTTTTTTTTTAAAATGACAGATCCTTTTTCTCTACATTTGGAAATAGTCCCAATGCAGGAGAAACATGCATTATTTGGAGGGTGACTCTCAAATAGGGATCCTCCATTGAAGCCTTGCACTAGGGTGGCAGTTGGGATTGGCATTTTTCTTTGGTCAATAAAGCTAGATTCTGCTTCACTTTGCCACCTTTTTTGTTAATGTTTCTGATCTGCCTCAACCACACCACATCTCAAAAAAAAACATGAGCAAAAAACATCTTTAAGGTCAGATCTGAAAATAAAAGGCTAATTTTGGGCAGTATTTTATTTTCCTGGTCTTCTTACAGCAGGGCCAGTTCTCACCAGCTGTATGTCTGACTTCACTTCACCCACCATTAATAGCCATGCCTTCAGAGGTCTATACCCCAAACTCTGGAATCTCACATGAACAACCTCTGTTTCCCCTCTTTCAAATTTCTTTGGCAAGTTTTTAGGTAACCAATTTCTGATCTCCTTCTTCAGCTTGACATCATTTTATCAGATTACATCAACATCAACATGTATTTTTCATGTCTCCCAAGACTACTGTGGCCCAAAAATCAATCAAAATCAAAATCTACAGGATAATTTGTTTTCACCCAAAACTCAACTGAGCAGCATTTCAGCAATGGCTCTGTGATATTTGTGGCTACAGAAATATGCCAATATACACTCTTCATTAAGAGAGGAACATGTCCAGAACATTGACAAGATGCTAAGGAGGTTTAAGTGACACTCAGACGTCACTGCCTGTCCAACGGTACATGACCCTATCAAATAATATGCAGTCTTGGCACCACTAGGTACCATATGAATAACTGAAACAACATGAAAAAGTGAATAAAAATAGTCCCTGCAGCTGTTGGTTGTATTGTCTGTGCAACGATGAATTGCCTGCATTCTCTCTATGTCCTGAAATATAAAGTCATCAGAATTTGGAGGATACTACTCTGCCTAACCTCAAACAGCAGCAAAAGCTTGAGAAGTATGCAGGTGAATCACAAACTAGCCAAACCCTTGCCTGCAAGGAATGAGCTGACCTCAACAAGGGAGGAAGTAGGACCTCTATAACCAACATTGGTGCCCCTGGGGTTAAATAATCATCTGTGAAGGACAACTCCGATTTCAACAGCAGCAGGCATTGAAAACATAATTCTATGAAAAATAAACAGTTTAATTAAAATGATCAGCACTGCATGATTCTGTCAACAACTGAACAAATGAAGCAGCTGAGTGTGGTTATAAAGATATACAAGATGATCAACAAGATGTTGTGTTTAATTCCCAATCTATGCTAAAAATAACCCTTGTCTTTCAGTTTTTCCACACAAACCCTAGCTCAGCTGACAGGCTAAACGATAATAACCTTACAGTAAATTAATTAAACAGCCTTCGAAACAAACCCAACAATGGAATCATGCCCTGTGAGTGAAAACAAGTCTCAACAAGTCTCAACATTTAATATGAATCTGATGGAACAAATCCTCCTCTCCCTCCCAACCACTTCTCCTGAGGGCAAGGTTCTGCATTGGGAGAGCTGTCCTGACTTTTAAAAATGATAACAGCATTGACAAGAGTGACAAAGGCAATTGCACATTAACTGATGGCAAGACATTTTGCAAAAGTCACTATGCTGCTGGCAAGAAAGTCTACGTCACTCAGCTTTCTTGATGCAAGGAAGCCCTTGAATCTTATAATTCAGAGCTGCACCAGGTAAATAGTTTGAATTTTTAAAATGTAAAGGTCAAGCTTAAGCTGGGTGAAGGTGAGGTTTTAGAGGGTGCAGACAGAGTAGCAAAGCCTTTTGTATATATATTTTAAATGGGTTAGTCATTGCTCAGGAGCATATCAAAGTGAAAATTTTGATTTTTTTTCTAAAATTGTATTACTATCAAGTTTTGACAAATTCTTTATTGCAGTCCACTTTATCAACAGCCTGCAGAAATCCCAATAAATGACAGCCAAGCTGTTATTTATCAAATGTTATAAAAATATGGGATAGTTCAAGCTCATGTAATTCAGCTAGGACTCATCTTTTCTGAAGATCATTAAAACACTAAAATTAAAAAAAAGGTGATGGAAAAACTCAGCAGGTCTGGCAGCATCTGTGGAGACAGAAACAGAGTTAATGTCTCGGATTAGACAAAGGGTCACTGGACTTGAAATATTAACTCTGTTTTTCTCTTCACAGATGCTGCCAGACCTACGGTGTCTCATCAGCACTTTGTTTTAGATTTCCAGCATCCACATTAATTGTAAAATGCTTTGGTTTTTTAATTTTAAAAAAAATCAGGTTTAGTTGCATTTCGATTATCATGCCATAAGGTGTTTTGAATCTCTCCTACATTGAAACAATAAAATGCAGTATCTGCAATTTAAACATATGCAATTCTTCAACATCTCAGCAGTCCAATCAACTTGGTTTACAAAGGGTCACCTTTCATTTCGCCACTCAGTGCACTTGGAACAGAATACTCACTTTGAAACCGTAGATGGAACCTGCATACATAAACAAACCATCACTCATCAGGACTTTCAGGCTGTCAGCCACCACCCTTTCAGACATACATTACACAACAACTTGCATTTGTATCACACCTCTGTCACAGTAACAATGTAATCTGTTCCCGTGTGGGTGGGAGGAAAGAGAATTATTAGCTTAGGATACCCTTGGTTAACACCCTCCAAGATCAGGATGCTCCCATCTGAAAGTAAGTATCACATTAAACCTTCCACTA
Organism: Rhincodon typus; assembly: GCF_021869965.1. Taxonomy (NCBI): domain Eukaryota; kingdom Metazoa; phylum Chordata; class Chondrichthyes; order Orectolobiformes; family Rhincodontidae; genus Rhincodon; species Rhincodon typus. The sequence continues at coordinate 7,445,403 of NC_063372.1, forward strand.
GGCTTTGGCAAGAGTTACAGTACACATTGCAAATGACAAGATACAATGGACCCAAGTTGTATTTATCTACATCAGCACATTACATAAATAGTATCAATGACCCACTGGTGGTACCAGCACTCAAAGTATCCATTGTCTTACATTAGAATCAATCATTCATGTTTTAAACCCAAGCCTTTGGGTGGTAATCACCTGAGACAAAGTCAGAATAAAATTATTTCAGAACTTGTAAGAAAAAAGATTCTTGTAAAAAAAGTCACCTGCTGCAAAGTCTGCATTCTTCTTAAATCGAGTGATAACCAGATAGGAGAGAATATACAAAGCAGTGAACAGTAGTGCACAGATCTGTGGAGAAAGAACATGAGAAAAAAAATTTAAGAACTGAAACAATTAGATCAGACAATAGAAATGCCACTCAAAATGTTCAAATTCACCTTCTCCAATCATCACTTGCTGAAATTTAGGCACAAAAAGTGAAATCTAACTCTCATTTGGAAAGCAGAATTGAGAAAGTCTATGGTTGGTTCCTTGGACAGCAGTCAGCTGAGCAACACCAGAGTTCTCACTCTCAAAACGATTACCCTATTGCCTGTTGGTGGAGTATGAACAATCAGCTGCAGCACCTCCCTCCATTACAGAGCTGCTTGGCAGCATTCACTGCTGGACTAACATTTGGATGAAGTACCAGAGGCTGGCACACCTGCCATCAGGAAGAAGTGGAGAAACAAGATCAGGAAAACAACCAAAAAAAACACTTCAACAAAAACTCTGAAAACAGCACCTCTCTTTCATGTATCCATTTACTAAATAGATCTGGTCTTAAATTCAATTTGGAGGAATTGCTCAACGTAATAGTTGTAACAGGACTAAAACTCAAAATGTTTTGCATTCAGACCAGTGATTTTAAAATTACTAACAGAAGGAATTTTTCAAAAAAACTGCACAAGACACCCCAACATGCAAGTACATTTGAAGAACACAGAGCTGCGTGCCTTCTCTTGCACTGTTCCACAGAATCATGCTCTATGAAATTCTACAACTGGAGACAACTGATCCCAGACCACAACTGCATTTTAAAGTCTCTGAGTTCTGGTGTTTCCCCTCTCTCCCCCACCCATTCCCAATTAAATATATTAGGTATTAGATCTATTAAATCAGAGAGATTTTTGTTGGTATATTAAAGGGATATGGAACAATGGTAGATCAACCATGATCTGATTGAAATGGCAGGAGAGGCTCAAGAGGTCAGAACGGCCTATTCCTGTTCCTAATATCATACAAGAAGAGGTCATTTCTTTAATTGCGTGCAATCTCTTTCTTGAAAGCCCCAGGTTTCCAAACAATGAACTATAATACTGAGGCAAGTGTAAATTGGTCTGCCTAAAAAAAATTGTTAATAATATGACAATTATTTAAACTGGTCCAGACCCAAAGACGATACAAACAATAATTTGGAGAAAAACAGCTCATTCCTGCAGACAAACTGGTTCCATTCTATTAAAGCTGCACAGAACATGACCATTCATAAACAATATGTCTGCTCAGCAGTGACAGTGCAGTGGTAGAGGCAGGTCTGAGTCTGCTCTACTGTTCCGGATAAGAGTCAATCACATACTCCTGGTGGGGTGGGGGGCACCTAGGAAATCAGGAAGAAAGGTCACACCTGGGAAATCACATCCCCCTCAAAAGGAGTCATGATGTGGAGGTGCCGGTATTGGACTGGGGTGGACAAAGTCAGAAATCAAGGCAGACTAACAACTGAAGGAGGAAAGAAGCTTCAAATAAACCTGTTGGACTATAACCTGGTGTTGTGTGACTTCTGACCCTCAAAAAAAAGGAGTCAACTGCCATCAGAGTAATGTGAGTAATACAACACACTAAAAGGTGAACAAAAAAAAAGGGGGATAACAAATAAAAGAAATAAAATCTCACTGAATCGCTACAGTGTGGAAACAGGCCCTTCAGCCCAACAAGTCCACACCAACCCTCGGAGCATCCCACCCAGACCCATCCCCCTATAACCCTGGTGGGGCGGCATGGTGGCTCAGTGTTTAGCACTGCTGCCTCAGTGCCAGGACCCGGGTTCGATTCCACCCTTGGGCGACTGTCTGTGTGGAGTTTGCACATTCTCCGTGTCTGCGTGGGCTTCCTCGCACAGTCCAAAGATGTGCAGGTTAGGTGGATCGGCCATGTTAAATTGCCCGTAGTGTTCAGAGATGTGTAGATTAGGTGGGTTATAGGGGGATGGGTCTGGGTGGGATGCTCCAAGTGTCGGTGTGGACTTGTTGGGCCGAAAGGCCTGTTTCCACACTGTAGGGATTCTATGAGATTCTATGAGATGAGATAACCCACCTAATCTGATCTATACATCCCTGAACACTATGGGCAATTTAGCCTGGCCAATCCACCTCGCCTGCACATCTTTGGACTGTCGGAGGAAACCGGAGCACCCGGAAGAAACCCACGCAGACACAGGAAGAATGTGCAAACTCCACACAGTCGCCCAAGGGTGGAATCGAACCCAGGTTCCTGGTGCTGTGAGGCAGCAGTGCTAACCACTGAGCCATAGGATGAGTATGCCACGTGGCCTGTCAAGCCGACTCGACTATTCAATAGCTTAAGATTCATTAGTCCAACTGTTAGACATGGCTCGCAATATTGAACATGAGCATTACTTGGGTCTGGCACAAATTACCAAAAGGGCAGAATGATCACGTCTGCAGCTTTAAGTTATACTGCTGTGAAGCAGTACCCTTATGCAAAAATCAACACCTTCAAGGGAGGTGAAGAATAATTTTTCTCTTTTCAACTCAAAAAAGGGTCAGATCATTTTAGGGGCTGCAGATCCCAGATGGTCTTTTACCCAGAAATATTCCTGCTGGAGTTTAAAAACACACAGCCAAACAACAAACACAAAAATTTTGAGTTATTTTTGTAAAATACTGTCAAAGATCCACATAAAATTCTTACGTTAGTCTGAATTAAACAGTGACCCTAAAGGCTTACAAGCAGCCCAGACTTTAGTGTTTGCAGATGTGGAAATAAATGGTTCAACTCATTATGCCAACTTTACATTGGGGAGGGGACAGAGTAAGTGAGGGAACAGCAAGACGAAAGAGTAAAATAGAACATAAAAGCAAAATATTGCAGTGGCTGGAGAGCTGAAGCAAACAAAAAAAAACAAAATGGCAGAGAAACTCAGCAAATCTAGCATTACATGGACAGAAAACAGAATTAATGTTTCGAGTCCCATGACTCCGCTTCTGAAGAGGTCATACCAGATTGGAAACATTAACTTTGTTTCTCTCTCCACACCTGTTGAGTTTCTCCAAGCCTGCTGTTACTATAGTAAACTAGAAAGCCTAGCCATTTCGAACATGGCAGGGACATCTGCACTGCCAAATGTGTGGAACCCAATCCTAAACCATACTTCAATAACAAGCATATCCTTGCATCGTGTATACAGATTAAATGAGCAGTTCCTTAGTTTGGGCAAAGATACAAACAAAAAAGACACGCTGCATTAGTTTGATGCAAGATCCAAGAATAGACACAAGTATGCACAGGTCTCAAGTGACCGCTAAAAGCCACAAATGTATTTTTGTGTCAATAGATGACTGGTGCACATATAACCTACATTCCAGGCATCCACACATGACACGAAGATTTTCTATCAGACACATTGCAATAAATCTAAAAAGCAAATCAGTAAATGCTTAGCCAAAAACCAAAACAAAACACATCACTATGAAATTCTTGTAAATAGTATACACAAAACAACTAAAAATTAAATCACATTTGGTGGATTTTATTTTAAACATTAACTCCAATTGTTCTCCATTAGTTTCTTTTTCAGTTGTGCACAATTCCAGCAGAAAATTTACTTGGTGCTGGAAGAGGAAAGAAAACAATGGCTTTGTAGCATGACTTTGATGCCAAAGTCATTGTTGATTTTATTTTACACATGCATTCCATTTGTCTGGCATCCATCCAACTACAAAAGATGACAGAAGCAGAGTAAATAAAACCATTTTGGATGGTGTTTTCATTTAGTACACCTTTGCTGACAGAAACTAACCCAAGTGGCAGAACCTGCCACAAGTGTCGTGGGTTGTTTTCACTGTTGGCATCTGTTGCCAAGCAGCTGTAGCCACTGATACATGTCAGCCCAAAGGTGTCACCATTCTTTTTGTCGTAAACTAGCAACCATGTGATAATTGTTGTTTAGAGTCTTCACGTCACAATTTTAAGCACACTTGGGGATCTTACTGGTCATCAGGTTCCAGTTGTGTCATCATATAGAAAGTCATTGGTTATACAAGCATCTTCCATCCTGTGAAGATGGACAAGCCTGAGCCAAAACTACATCTATCTGACGAGCAGCTGTTAGGACTGTCACATTTGTGATTTTGTCCTGCCAAGATATCCCCTTAATGTGCAGCAGACAATTATTGAGCTTTTTTTTCCCCTGAGACTTGTACATCTTCTAAGTTTCACAGACATACAAGGTGCTGAGAACACAGGCTGTATAAACTGTTGACTTGGCACACAATTTCTCCAACTGTATTGTTAAAATCAGTGTTGAGAACACTGAAGGCCTGTGACCTTTTGTATTTCCTCTTAAAGTTGCCACCAGCATTCAGAAAGTGAAAAGGTTTTAAACATTGCACCCCATAACATCAGATAATTTCAATTTTCAATATGGAGAGAGAGAGCTTCATAGCCAAACCCAACCCTGTCCTGAGTAAACACCTGCATTGACAGTTCAAATGTACAGCAACCAAGGGCAACAGCCTTGGCCAATTTTCTTCTTCGTCCAGAAGAAAGAAAATTGTATCAGAATGCAAATTCAGACAACTCTGGACACTGGTAAATGGAGATCAGGTTGACATCAGCAAGTAGATACATGCTTTCAATGGGAGCAAATGCCACCCCAATTGTAATGGGGTAGATAGGTTTTTAAAAGTCTTGTTTTCAGTCCACATAGGAGAAGGTACTCTACCAAGACAAAAACAATGAGGGAGGCAGTGGGAAACCACCTCAGCTATTCTTTGAGAATAAAGTGACTCAAGAACCTCCTATCTGATAGTTAGTTTCAGACCTGCCCTAGAAGAACACACGAGATGGCTGAAGCACTTCAGTATAGTTTATGTACTGAATGTTTAATGGTCAGTCAAATAGTTCACAGAAATATTGAATAATTCTGTTGAATCAGAGGGATTCTTGAAATAATTGAGCATGTCAAAATTCACTGGTCTACCAGGGATCCTAAACAAATTTGAAAACATACATGAAATTCCTGAGTTCATTGTCAAAAGCATCTTAATAGATTTTTATTAGAGGAGAACAGTCCATTTGAAAACTGCAAATGACATTACACAAAAAGTATCTAATTGATGTGATTACATGACTCATTAGAAAGGGAGAACACGTTCAACACTGACATCACTACCAAAGCCAAAAATTTAACCTTGTTAATTTCCTAATCACTGAATGGAATTGTGCAGGATCAGACGCGTACACAGAAAGTCACTGCTGCAAATAACAAATCTAACACTGAATTCCTTATCTCGTAACCATGGATTGTATTCCAAGAACCACAGGAGACACTTATCTCATTGAATTCTTCACAACTCAAGAATCTGCAATGCTGATACATTTGTAGAACAGGATGTAGAGTTAAACAGTCACAATATTGCACAAATCAGTTAACTCCTCCCACGTTAATTTTTTTTAGTGTGGTTTGTGGTTTTGAGAGTACATTACAAGGCCAGTGTAAATCCTTCTCTACCCAT
>NC_063372.1:7451297-7457867 GCF_021869965.1 Rhincodon typus
AGAATCCCATATGACTTATTAACCAATCTGTCTTGCTATTTTACAGGGGTGTTTCTTTTTTATGTATGCAGTTCAGTCCAAGGGGTCTCTAGTGTGAAGTGGTAGCATTATATGGCACACTAAAGTAACCTTCTAGAACTTTCCTAATCAAATGTCTAGAGATTTGTCTAATATTGCCTCACTTCATTCTTCCTCCCAAAATTAATAATTTTTTTATTTAACATCTTCCATTAAATTTTATCTAGAAAGACATACAGTTCTCATATTTACACAGATTGAAAACAGATATAAGAGATAGTTGACAATCAAAAGGGTTTGCCAGGTGCTGAATTCAACTGGGTATAATACTTCTTTAACTTGATTCAGAGTTAAAGGAAAGCCAAAAGTAATCGCTGCCAGAAGTCCAAAAAAAAACTTACAATACACTCACGAACTCTGTTGTGGAAGAGCTTTGCTCTAATCATAACTTCGTCTTCCATCGCGACCCTTCATGACTGAGAGGACACACACTACCTGTTGCCTCGATCTCTGAAGCTGTAGCTCTCTCGACAGCTCGAGCTCCACACGGCTACAAACTTCCAAGCCGCCACACGCTGCAGAATCATCATAGAACACGACCCGGATTGGATGCGAAACTCCAAGAGAAAACATGATCCCTAACACACCATTGGCGGAGAGCGCTGCTCAAATGTAACACAGCAAATAATTGACTAAAATGCATACCAAACGCTTCGCGATTGGCTGCAGCGCTAAATTGATTGGTGCGAGTGCTGAGAATATAACCAATAGTAAGAGCGAATAAAAAAGGGTTTGCACATTTGCGTGGGCATAATTTTGTCTAACAGATAAGTAGCTGAAAGACGAGGCGAGAAGCTCCACTGAGGCCTGTAATTGGTTGAATAGCTTCCATTTAAACCATGCATCAGTATCTGGAAATGTGGCTGAAAGATAGTTTTTTTTTCCTCTCTAGTGTAGAGTTGTGAAACAACATGTAATCAATCTATAGACTGAAGAAAGCCACTGTGAATGCTCTGTTCGTAGAGCAAATTGTGTACCAAGGCAGTTAGTATGCAAGGTATGAGTTTTACGCACAAGAAATGGAAATTGTATTGCTTTATAGCCTTTAGTAAGTACAACATTCAGAGATGATATTTTTATTGGCATAAGCAAGTCTGACTAAAAGGAAACATGATTCGAACGAAAACATGAAATTGTTATCTAGAAACGTTATTTTTTAACAAAGTGTATGCTTTCAATAATCTCTACTTTTAATTTCTGTAACACCTTGTCCTTGTTATCCGTGTACTTGCAAGGTCAGCCTCACACCCCATTTTGTTTTCCCCCCCCCCCCCCATTGACTCGTCCGTTTCGTTCGCGGTCTATAAGAGAGTTACATCGAAGCGGTATCCGCTTGATGGCCGTGCCCTTATTCCCCGCGAATAACGAGGATTTGGTAAATATCTGAAATGCAGACGGACAGTAAAGCTGTCATTCGCGAAATATTACGAATGCCGCCAGTCCCCTCCAGATTTCGCCTTTTTTTTGTTGCACCGAGTGCCGAGAAAAGCTAACGGTTATTTGAATGAATTAATGATGGAGGGAAATTTAAATTGACGAATCAACAGCTGCATGCATATAAATCAGCATAAACATATCGCCGCCTGGAGGCAAACCGCTGAGATTTGGTTTTTCCTGGATACCAAGACCATATATTCTAGTCTCCCAAAATCTCCAATGTATTATTTGTGGCGAAAACAGAATATGATAGAAACACCCCGCAGATCAGTGGAGAAAAGCACGTTAACGTTTCAGGCACTTTATCCTTCAGATTTCCAGTGTTTTATTTTATGTTGCCTATGGTGTGAATTACTGTCTGGAACAATTTGTTTAATCAAGATGTCTCAATCCATCATAAATAAATTCCTTATTTACAGTAAAGACACTTCCGATGTTATGGAAATACTGCATGAGTAGACAGTTGTTCACAATTCCAATGCCTGGAAAAATGGTGGAGGTAGGGTCAATGCAGGCCTTTGAGAGGGTGCTGGATAGATATTTAGAAATGGAGTGCACGGGTATGGGAAAAAGACAGGAGCCTGACACTATGTAAAGGGACCAGTCCAGGAGGGGCTCTTGTGGTATAGTGATAGTATCCCTACCTCTGAGCCAAGAGGCCCTAGCCCAAGTCCTACCTGTGCCAGAGGTGTGTAACAACATCTTTGAACAGGGTCATGAGAAAATATGTAGAACTGATGAAAGGTATGACGGACTAAGCCTTTGACAAGGTTCTAGACTAATTAGTAAAGTCAGATCACATGGAATTCAGGGTGAGCTTGCTAATTGGATACAAAATTGGCTTTATGGCAAGAGACAGAGGATGGTGGTAGTGTTGTTTTCAGACTGGAGGCCCGTGACCAGTGATGTTCCACAGGAATAGGTGCTGGGTCCACTTATTTAACACTTATATAAATGATCTGGATGAAAATATAGGAGGTATAGTTAGTAAGTTTGCAGATGACTCCAAAATTGGTGGTATGGTGGACAGTGAAGAAGGTTGTCTAAGATTACAAAGAGATCTTGATCAATTGGGTCAGTGGGCTGAAGAGTGGCAAATGGAGTTTAATTTGGATAAAATGAGGTATTGCATTTGGTAGTGCCAACAAGGATAGGACTTATGCAATTAATGGTAGGACCCTGGGTAGTGTTTCTAGAACAGAGACCTAGGGGTTCAGGTACATAATTCTTTGAAATTTGCATCACAGATAGACAGGGTGGTTAAGAAGGTGTTCGGCACTCTTGCTTTCATTGCTCAGTTCTTTGAGTATAGGAGTTGGGGCGTCATGTTGAGGTTGTACAGGACACTAGTGAGGCATCTTGAGTACTGTGCGCAGCTCTGGTCGCCCTGTTACAAGAAGGATATTATTAAACTGAAGAGGGTTCAGAAAAGATTTACCAGGAATGGAGGGTTTGAGATATAAAAATAGACAGGAAAAGCTGGGACCTCTTACACTTAAAGTGAAAAAAGTTGAGGGATGACCTTAATGAGGTTTATAAAATCATGAGGGGCATAGGTAAGGTGAATGGCAAGAGTCTTTTCCAAGTTTGGAGGAGTTCAAAGCCAAAGGCATATTTTTAAGGTGAGAGGAGAAAGATTTAAAAAGAACATGGGGGGAATTTTTTTACAGTGGTTCGTGTGTGGAATGAACTGCCGGAGAAAGTGGTGGATACAGGTACAATTACAATGTTTAAAAGACATTTGGATAAATACATGAATAGAAAAGATTTGGAGGGATATGGGCCAAGTGCAGGCAGGTGGGACTAGTTTAGTTTGGGAGTATGGTTGGCATGGATTGGTTGGACTAAAGGGTCTGTTTCCATGCTGTTTGACTCTATGGCTGAATGGTCTCTTTCTACACTGTAACGATTCTGTGATTAATCTGTGTATGAAATTAGTGTTGTACTGAAAATGATCTCCAAACCCTCCACCTTGTTTGAAGCTAAATGTTTTACAATTGTCTTCAGAAATCTTTAACTACAAGTTGCATTTATACATGACATTTAAGGTAGTAAACGGTCCACAGGAGCAGTATCAGACAAATTATGGTTTGGAAATTTTAGTGCAGGTGACCAAAAGTTTGATGGAAGACATAGATTTGAAGCAGTGTCTGAGAGAAGTAGAGTTTAGAGGAGAGATTTTCTGAGCTTTGGGCCTTGGGAGTTGAAGGCAAAAAAGGAAACACAAATCAATTTGTTTTCTTGAGTTCTCTACCCAAAGGCAGGTCGTTGGCAATTATTCATCTACCACAGCTAAGCACTTGGATTTTTTTAAAACTACAGGTAGGGTAATAAGGCAGACCCCCAATACTACCTCAGCCAGAATGCAGATTGAACTCCTTGCTGTTAACAAGAATATGATCAACTAGCTGTCCAGCCGTTTTTCAGATAAAACATTAAACTGCTCTGTCTGCCCTTTCAGTTGGATGTAATGACAATCTCCAAAGACTTGCAGCCAGGTCTCTCCAGTGCCCTGCAAAAAAAAAATTACAAAAGTAGATTAACAAATCTTGATCACATTGCTGTTTGTGGCTGCTTTCTGTGCACAAATTGGCTGTTGTTACAACAGTGACTATACCTCAAGAGCTCATTTACAATCAAGTGTTTTGGCAGATTTTCAAAACGGTGAAAAATGCCATAGAAATTCAAGTCTGTCTTCTTTCTGAAATGGTAGAACAAATTTATTTCACTTTCTGCTACAAAAGCTGGTAATGTCCTGAAGTAATTTTATTCTTATCCCTTTCATTCTGTCTCTTTCATAGTTAGAAAATACAGCAACTCCTCAATTTCAGGCATTTGCTACAGAGGCTGGTGTTGCCTAGCGTTAGCTTGTTTGCTGCAGTCAAATCACGAATGAGTGCCTGGGCATGTGGTAAACATATGGACAACTGATTACACCTAATCTAGACAGTGTCAATAGATTATTTTTGCCCATGATAGTTGGTGAAGGACATCACAGACAAGGTGAATTCTGGTCTCTTTTCACCCTGAAAAACTGAAACACATGTGCTCCCTCAACTCATAGAGCATCTCATTACACTTTTTTGTACGTGTCAATGGTAAGGATTTATTGTCAGGATCCATTCACCAACAATAATTTGAGATGGCCTCAGACACAATACCTGACTCTCGGATTCTAATTTCTGGTCTCAGGGTGCTGACATGTGCAGCTGTCCATTAAAAGAGGGGGAATTAACTTTGTGAGCTAATAGCAATTCATGCCAAATTCTAAATAATAATATCCGAATAAGTGTATTTTGACTTGAATTAAAACATTTCGTGCAGCCTAAGAACATAACCCTAGACTATTTCAACTTGCGTTATTGGTAAGGATTTAATTCTGCACCTCACCCCTGATGCTTGTGGAGAAATGCAAATGGATGCAGATACTATGGTGAAGGGAATGTTTTGTTTTTTTTTAAATTTGATCTTGGGATATGGATGACACTGGTTAGACAGCATTTATTGTCCATCCCTAATTACTCACAACTGGTGATGGACCTCCCCCACCCCGCATCGAGCTGTTTCAATCTACATTAGAGGTTACTGCAGATGATAAAAGCTTTTGGTGTTGTAGGTGATATATTAGCAGGGATAGAGGATTGGCAAATGGAGAGTTGGGATAATTTAGTCATTTTCAGGTGGGCAAATTGTAACTAGACTGCCACAGGGATCAGTGTTGGGGCTTCAACTATTTCCAATCTATATCAATGACTTGGATGAAGGTACTGAGTGTATTGTAGCCAAAATTTGCTGATACAACCATAAGTAGGAGGAAGGACATAAAAGCAGGATATTATTTGAATGGAGGGATATTGCAGAATTTTGCAATACAGCGTGTCCTGGGTGCCTTTGTATGTGAACCACATGAAGGCACCAAGCAGGTACAAGCAAGTTGCTAGTTAGACAAATGGAATGTTGACCTGTATTGGTGTGGAATATACAGGTAGGAAAGTCTTGCTACAACCGGACAGGACATTGGTGAGACAGCACCTGGGGTACTGTGTGCACTTTGGCCTTGTTACTTCAAGAGGAGACCATGGTATTGTCACTGGTCTCAAAATCCAGAACCACAGGTTTATGTTCTGGGAACATGGGGATGAATCCCACTGTGGCAGATGGTGAAATTTTACTTTGAATTCTGGGGGGGTGGAATAAGCTAGCCTAATGGCCACCATGTAACCATGGTCAATTATTATAAAAACCTACCTGGTTCACTAATGTCCTTTAGGAAAGGAAACTGCCATCCTTGCCTGGTCTGACCTACATGTGACTCCAGACCCACAGCAATGTGGTTGACTCTTAACTGCCCTCTGGGCAATTTAGGGATGGACAATAAATGCTGGTCTAGCCAGCGATACCCACATCCTGTGAGCACATTTTTAAAATCTGAAATACAGTACATGTATTGGCAGCAGTCAAAGAAGGTTCACTAAACCGATTCTGGGGATGACTGAGTTGTCTTACAAGGAAAGGTTCAGCAGGTTTTGCATATGCTCATTAAAGTTTAGAAGAATGAGAAGTGATCTCATTGAAACATTATCAGATTGCAAGGGGCTTGAAATGCTAGATGCTGCGAGATGTTTCCCTCATGAGGGAATCTAAAACTAGGGGACAGAGTTTAAATGTATGGAGTGGTAATTGACCAAATTGTAATTTTTGTGGCTAGGACATGCCAGTGCAATTTACCACAGACAGGTAGATGGCAGTGTTGTAACTATAGTGGAACCACTTGCTGCGATGAAGGAACCTGAGGAGTAGGATGCAATGGAACATCCAGTTAACACTTCTGGGTAAAGATGGTTGGACATGCTTCGGCTTTGTCTTTTGCATGGGACTCTCCAAACGTTGATGAGGATATTTGTAGAAATTCCTTCTGCTCTGGTGAGTGGTTTGTCTACCACCATTCTACAATTGGATGTGGCAGGATTGCTGAGCTTGAAGGACACTATGACCCCAGAATTACATTCAGTATGATTCACCATCTCCAGGCTTGAGATGATTGCAATGGAGAGG
>NC_063372.1:7458367-7467876 GCF_021869965.1 Rhincodon typus
GGAGGTGGGTCAGGTTTTCACATATGATTATGAGGTTTTCAGCTCATGACATCAGCATTCATATTTTTTGTATGAGTAGAACAGGAAATATTACGGGGTAGGGAGGGAACAGAAGGTTTTTCCAAGATCCAGGCACCATTTTTAAAGACCACACTACAAGCCAGGAAGTTCACTTGCCATCAAGCTGGTCAAACCCCTCAAGTTGTCTCAGACAAGACAGAAAGTGGCCTTATAGTTCAGCAATGCCTCACTACCAGTTCTCTGCCAAGCCGTCCATGATAAACAGGAGGTCTTGTCACCCAGGGATGAGAAGCCATCAAACCAAAGCAGAGATCACTGCAGTTTAGTACAAGTGGTCACAAAAGAACCTAGCTGTAATACCAAAAGGATGGGCACGAGGGGAAATGGCGCCACCTATTCACTGCAAAGTAACACTTGCAGGGTCATCAGTCTAACTGTGCCAGCGCAGAGGGATGCCACACAGGCTGATCGCCTGCTCGTGTCAGCACCACTCTGAATTAGTGCACAGACTGGCTGGCATCCACCTCTTGCTGCCAATGTTCTACCAGTTCCCAGACAGTGCTTCCCTCCCAGTGATCCTCCCTTGTGCCACCTTCATTCCACTTAGAGTACCGACACCATCACAAACATTGCTGTAAAAATATTTCAGGAGAAGGTCAAAGCAACAAGTACTTACTTTGAAGTCCAGGGAGAAGTGTGCCTCACCAGGTGCATGCCTCTTGTATACAGTTGGGTATTGAACACATGTATTTCTCAATGGAGAAGAACTCATTTGGAAAGGGGAACTTAATTCCAACAAGCTGGCCTTTTAACAAAATGCAAATGGACTCCGGACTATTGGGAAGGTCAATGTGCTTTCAATACTAGAAAACTTAATTGTAACAGTTTATCCCACTGTCAGGATTCTGAATTTTGTCCTCTCACCCAATTAGGTTCCCCCATCTGCCTTTATTCTCACCTAAAGGACAAGAAGATTTCTCTCTATGTCTTAAGAATTTCCAAACATTATGGTGTTCAAAACAATGCAAACAGGCATCACATCTTGCGTAACATCTCAGATAGCACTTCTATAACAGCAGAAATAAGCACAGAAATATACTTTTATAATTATACATAACCAAACAATAGGCTACATTTTAAAGGTAATGGGTGTAAGGATCTTTTGGCAGCCCGGAAGTACATTAAGGTGCAATATAAATGCAAGCCTATTCTATGTTTCCAATGTGACCACTCTTACCCCAATACAGAAATTTTGAAGATATTTGTCAACCGTGAATATCAACCAAGTCATGTAAACAAACAAGTTTACACACAAAAGGGAAACTCATTTACATAGGCTTTTTTTGTGACAGTGACTGTACCAAATGGAGTAATGTTCCTTCTGGAGCTCACGTTGGCATAACTTACTGTATTTAAATTAATAGCTTAATATTCTTATCTATACATGCCGGATTCAACTGCAGTCTAGGTCCTGCTCCACTCCAGGGACACGAGCTTAGAATCCAGACTGACTCTTCAGTTCAGCATTGAGGGAGCACTGTGCTGTTGAAGGTGCTGCTTTTCAAATGAAATGTTAAACCAAAGTGGACTCATAAGGCCCTGCAACACTTTTCAAGTTGAATCAGAGAGTCATACAGCAGGGCTGTACTCCCAAACTAGTCCCACCTACCTGCTCTTGGCCCACATCCCTCCAAACCTTTCCTATTCATGTACTTGTCCAAATGTCTTTTAAACATTGTGACTGTACCCACATCCACCACTTCCTCAGGAAGTTCATTCCACACATGAATCACACTATGTGTAAAAGAATTACCCCTTATGTCTTTTTTAAGTCTCTGTCCTCTCACCAGCCTTGAAATCCCCCACCCTAGGGAAAAGGCACCAGCCTTTCACCTTATCTATACCCCTCATGATTTCATAAAATTCTATAATGTCACCCCTCAACCTCCTATGCTCCAGTGAAAAAAGTCCCAGCCTATCCAGCCTCTCCATATAACTCAAACCTTCCATTTCCATCAACATCCTGGTAAATCTCTTCTGACCCCTCTCCAGCTTAATAATATCCCTCCTATAACTGGGTGACCAGAACTGCACACAGTACGCCAGAAGAGGCCTCAGCAATGTCTTGCACAACCTCAACATAACATCCCAACTCCTATACTCAAAGGTATAGGCAAGCGTGCTAAACGCCTTTTTAACCACCCTGTCTATATGTGATGCAAACGTCAAAGAATTATGTACCTGAACCCCAAGGTCTCTCTATTCTACAGCACTACCCAAGGCCCTACTTCTAATTGTACAAGTCCTGCCCTTGTTTGTTTTTACCAAAATGCAATACCTCACATTTATCCAAATTAAACTCCATCTGCTACTCTTCAGCCCATTGACCCAATTGATCAAGATCCTTTGTAATCTTAGACAACCCTCTTCACTGTCCGTTATACCACCAATTTTGGTGTCATCTGCAAACTTACTAACAATGCCTTCTACATTATTATCTAAATCATTTATATAAATGGACAAACAAAAGTGGACCCAGCACCGATCCCTATGGAACACCGTTGGTCACAGGCCTCCAGTCCAAAAAACCCTCCACCATCAATCTCTGTCTCCTGCCATTAAGCCAATTCTATATCCAATTGGCAAGCTCATCCTGAATCCCATGTGATCTAACTTGCCTAATTAGTCTATCATGCAGAACCTTTTCAAAGGCCTTACTCAATCTAAGTAAATAAAGTCTATTATTCTGCCTTCATCAATCTTCTTGGTTGCTTGAACAACATGCAATTTACATAAGTTACATCAAAAATTGCTAAATAATGAAGGTTTAATCGGGTAGATGCTGAGATGTTTACACTTGGAGCTAGGGATCATAAATATAAGATAGTTACGAATAAATCCAGTAAAAGCACTTCTCTAGGAATAAAGGATTTAGGAGCGGGAAGAGGGTATTTGCTCTCTCAAGTCTGCTCCGCCATTCAATAAGATTATGGCTAATTTGGTTGTGATCCCAACTCCACTTTCCTGTCTGACACCACCCAGCCAACCCATAACTCTCAACTGTCTTGCCCATCAAAAATGTATCTAACTCTGCCTTGAATAAATTCAACAACTCAGTCTCCACTACTTTTGGCTTAAACCAGATGGTCCTGAGAATGTGGAACTTGCAACCATAAAGGTGCAGTGGAAGTGAATCACAGGGACATATCTAAGGGAAAAGAATAGAAAACTATGCTGATGGGTTTTGATGAAGAAGGTTGGGAGTAGGTTTGTGTGAACCACAGAAAACAGCATGGACCTGTTGGATGTTGTAAATTCATAAATGTGCAAGTTCATTCCTTCCAGTTCTGAAGCATTAAACAGATATGGACAGTAATTTGTGCTGAATGGGTTGATTTATGCCAAGGTGATGAGTGTTAAGCAGAGTTCCTGTTTCAAGGCACTCTGGACTGGAAATCCAGAGGATAGACAGCAAGAGCACAATATGACTGCTCCACCATAAAACTGATCCTCTGAAGAGATAAATGACTGCAGAACAAGATGGGAAAAAACAGTGCGCAGAAAGCGACAGGCATACATGTACAAATTACTGCATGCATATCGGCAGGGAACCAGTTTGAACCACTTGGCCGGACCTCTTGGCAGCTGCTTTCAGCACGTGACTGGGATCCTGCAGCAGAAGTCAACATGCTAAATTTTATTTCCATTACTTAGGAAAATTTAAAGTGTTGGAGGTGAAGAATGGGTCATGGTCAAATAAATAAATCTTGTAACTAATTCTGTGACCAACAGCCCACGTTTAAAGCCTTAATTCCTGTGACTATAAATGGGGTTAGGAGTTTTGATGGCTTGTTGAACAACAAATACATTGTTCAGGGTCAGAATGACCACCCCTTTGCCACAGAAACTGGCCAGCATAGTGAGAAACTAATATTAGTGCTGTATAAATAAGCCTTAGTGCTGGATGCAATTAGCAGCTTTTCCTACTTTGCTGCTAAACAATCATCTCTTTCAGCTAACTGATCTGCTTAGCACATTGTGAGCCATCTTATCGCTAGAGCTGTTACATTAAGACTTACCGCTCATAGCCAAGTCAACAAGCTTGGTCCTCAATTGACTCTTTGTGTTCTCCTATGGCCAGACTTTTACTGATACGAAATGTCAGCTTGTCTCAGTCAATAGCACCATCCCACTTACAAATAAAGCCTATGGGTTGAAAGTTCCACTCCGTACACTCGCTCAAGTCTTCTAAACCATGTGAAGCACTAAGAGAGTGCTGCACTTTCTCAAATGCATCCTTTGAATGAGTTGTTCAAAATATGACCGTACCTTCCTAATTAAGTGGACGGTAAAGATCCCATGGCAGTATTTGAGGAAAAACAAAAGACTTCTGCCCTGCGTCTTAGCCTACAGGCCACCCTCAACCAACAGTTGAAGAAAATTCAAATTAACTGGTCATTCAGCTTGTTGCTGATTGTGGGATCCTGCTGAGTGCAAAATGGCTGTTGCATTCACCTACACCAGCATAGCCACTGCACCTTGAAGTAATTCACTGTATGTTGAGATACAAGGTTAATTCAGGGCGAGAAAGCATGCCCCTGGCTGTAATTGCCTTCTCTCACTTTCCAGTTGGCAATACCTGCATAACATTACACACAGGAGGTTGAGAGGTGACCTTATAGAAGTTTATAAAATCATGATGGGTATAGATAGAGTTAATGGTAGTTGTCTCTCCCTAGGGTGGGGGATTTCAAGACTAGGGGGCACATTTTTAAGGTGAGAGGAGAGGGATTTAAAAAAGACATGAGGGGCATTTTTTTTTTTAACACAGAGGATGGTTCGTGTGTGGAATGAACTTCCAGAGAAAGTGGTGGAAGTGGGTACAGTTACAACATCTACAGGACATTTGGATAAGTAGGCGAATGGGAAATGTTTGGAGGGATGTGGGTCAAGAGCAGGCAGGTGGGGCTAGTTTAGTTTGGGATTATGGTTAGCATGGACTGGTCGGACCAAAGGGTCTGTTTTTGTGCTGTATGACTCTATGTGTGTGTCAGTTAAGTGAATATAAACTCTGTTCCAATTAGGCACACGGGGAAATTGGCTATTGTTCTGCTGGGACATTTGTACTTGACAGGGATGTCAGCAGCACCAAGTTTTACACAAAATTGAGTGAGATTTATAACTCCCAGGCACCCTGTATTTTCATTTAGCATGCTAACAAATGCCCAAAGCCATTAACAATAACCATGACAACTTGGACTCAGCAAAACAAACAAAAAACAATAAATGTATGGAATGTTTGGACTGGATTCAACGACCACCCAAAATTTAGGCAAAAACTCACATGGCAGTAGCTAGCTAGCACTTGCCCAATGAATTCTTCCAGTTCTAAACGACCAAGATTGTTATCTCCAGCGTAATCATTATTACACAATCAATGGAGAAGCCAAAACACTCTGTTTGATTAAAATTACTGCAATGGGTTTCACCTTCAGCTCACTGAGTCTGTCCAATCAGTACCTGAGAGGCCCAAAGTGGTAGTTGGGCGCTACAACTGCCCTCAGTGGCTTGTTTGACTGCACCCCTTGATGACAGAGTTCACCCACAAGCCCCATCCTATATTTCGCCACTGGGTGGCATCAGAGACCAACTAATGTCCACATATGCACTTCAGCAGATCAGCAAATTGGATGTTCCCACCATCAAGCTACCATCTCAATTCATAGAACCCCTACAGTGTGGGAACAGGCCATTTGGCCCAACAAATCCAGCTGAATCTCCCCAGAGCATCCCACCCAGATTCACCCCCATCCCTGTATTTCCCATGGCTAATCCATCTAACCTACACACTACAGGCAATTTAGCATGGCCAATCCACTGAACCTGGACATCTTTGGTTTGTGGGAGGAAACTCACACAGACACAGGGAGAACGTGCAAACTCCATACAGACAATTGCCTGAGGCTGGGATTGAACCCAGATTCCTGGGACTATGAGGCAGCAGTGCTAACCACTGAGCCACCATACATTGGACCTAAAGACTGACTAGACCATAGGATTTGACCTGTATTCTGGGGTCTTAAAAGAGTTGGCTGTAAAGATAGTAGATATACTATACTATTTAAAAAATTCCTTAGATTCTGGAAAATCCCAGCACATTACAAAATAGCAAATGTGGCACCTTTATTCAAGAAGAGAGAGAAAATGAAAGCAGTAAAGTGTGGGCTAATTGGCTTAGCATCTGTCATGGGGCACTTGTTAGAACGCTTTATTCAGGAGCTTTAAACAATACTTAGAACATTTTAATGGGATCAGGCAGAATCAACATGGTTTTTTTGAAAAGGAAATGGTGCTTTAAGTAATTTTTTCTTGGAGAAAGTAACAGATGAGGTGGATTAAGCAAACTTCTCCATGTTATGTGCTTGGATTTCCAGAAGACTTTTGCTAAGATGTTGCACAAATTAAGAGCTCACAGTACAGAAGATAACATTCCAGCATGGATAAAGGATTGTTTAGCTAACCAGTAAAAGTATAGAAGAATGGGTCTCTTTTGGGTTCACACGTTGTAATTGAGTGTCTCAAGGATCAGTTATGGGGCCTGAATTATTTGCAATCTATATCGCTGATTTGAATGATAATTATCCAAATGCTAATGATGAGGGCTGATTGGAAATGACTACCTCAGACTATCAAAAAGTGGTTGGATACATTGGTGATATTGGATCTATAGTTAACTATATTTCATTTATTATACAAGAACAGATGCCAGAGGAGACGAGCCTGCTCCATGATTCAACAAGATCTTCCTCAGTTACACTTTCCTGTACCAGGCCCACAGCTGTCAGTTCCTCCAGTGTCTAAAAATCTGATCAATCTCACATTCTTAAATACATTCAATAACACAGCATCCACAACCATCAAGGGGACAGGACTCTAAAATATTTAACTCAAATATTTCACAGGGACACAGTTAGTCATGTTGCTTGTGAAAACTGTTTCTCTATAAATCCATTAAAAAGCAAGGATACACATGGCAAAATATATGAATATAGACAGGAGCATATTTGTGAACAGAAAGTATATTCTAAAGAATATGCATACCTACAATGAGTGAAACTCAAATCAGTTGTCCTAAATGTTTTCGAGATTTTGGAGGAGGGTCAATATCTTGGAGTGTCGTTGGGTCGAAGGGTTAGGGTCGAGGCTGTGGAGGATTACAAGAGTTAGAATTTTAAAATTAATCTGCTACAGATGGTTATCGCAGCAGAGTGCCTCAAACTCTGGGCTTAAGGAAACAAGAACACATTAAAATGATCTGAACACTATCGCAGGGGAAGAGCTCTGTGCCAAATCTCTCAGTAAATGTCCAGTGTAGTTGGAGAGAGGGAACTATGCATGACACGTAATCCCTTCCCTTGCTCACTCTGAATGGAGTAAATCTGCTCAACACCCCATCTGCAAGAAGACCCAGGAGATTGACTAAGCCAGAGGACATTCCCTGTAATGGATAATAGGATATAGTGCATCCAGATCGTTTGGGCCCACCCTGAGCTTTATTACTTAGACATATGTTGGGTTTAGGAAGCATCACAGGGTTTATCTTTTTAAACTCACATACCACATGTTGGTCAGCTCACACTTAAACCACTTTAAAAAGGTTCAGTAAAGGATGCAGAATGTTCCAAGGACAAGATTACATCTGAAATCCAAGTGCCCCTTCCAGTTACTCGAGATGCAGTTATATAGTTAGTTTTTGATGGATTGTATATTTAAGGCAAACTCATCAATGAGCAGTCAATTGAGTCTGAAGGACTTGGAACATTTTAATGACTATGTTCGTGGCACAACAGTGACCGCCAGAAGAGCAAGCTTGATCTCAGTTCTCCTCCACGTCCTGCCTATGCTGCCCCCTCACCCGTCCTTACCCACCTTCCTCCCTTCATTTTAACACTTTGGAGTTAAACCCGCCACTCGTGGCTAAGGAGTATCTGATGAAATCCTTCAGGCCACAATTCTCCATTCATTAACTTTCATAAATGCAAAAATCATAGGTGAAGAAAACACAGACCCCTGATCTCTCTGAGCAAACAGCCTCAGAAATTGAACTGACTTCCTTTGGATTTAGGTCTTTTTCCAGATCCTGCTTTTTGCTGGAAAGTACATTCACATCCACAAGAACATTGGACAATTTTGATTTGGACTAATTTTAATTAAACAAGTCCACTAGAACAGACACTATGGTACCATTGAATATTTCTCATGGGGTGGCTCAGTGGTTAGCAATGCTGCCTCACAGTGCCCAGGGCCCAGGTTCGATTCCAGTCTTGGGGTGACTGCCTGTATGGAATTTGCACATTCTCTGCGTGGGAGCACTCCGGTTTCCTCCCACAGTCCAAAAGGATGGGCACGTTAGGTTGGGTTGGCCATGCTAAATTGCCCACCAGTGTGCAGGCTCGGTGTGTTAGCCATGGGAAATACAGGGTTACAGGGAAAGCGTAGAGGGGTGGGTCTGAGTGGGATGCTCTTTGGAGGGTCAGTGTGGACTCGATGGGCCAAATGGCCTGCTTCCACGCTGTAGGGATTCTATGCTTCTCAGAATCACAGGGTTACTGCGGCACAGAGGAAGTCACTTGGCCCATTGTGCCTGTGTTGTTCTATCCCCTTGTGCCAATCTCCTAGCTTTACCTTGCGCCCCCATTTCTATCCCAATAACCAGCCAATGCCCCTCCTGAATACCTCAATGCAACCTGGCCCCCATCACATTTCCAGGCAGTGCATTCCAGACCCTAACTACTCGCTGGGTGAGAAAGTTCTTTCTTATGTCCCCTTTGCTTCGTTTGCACGTCACTTTAAACAATTTTCCCCAGTTCAAGAAACTGAGTTCAATGCTGCCGTAGTCCTGTAAGGGTTAACGAGGGATTTCCTGGCTGTCTAATAAATCTGGTTCCCTTCTAACAGCACACTCTCCACCAAGACAAACAAATCCGTCTCTCCTTGCCAAAGCAATAAAGGAGGATCCCTTCGGCGACTGGGCTGCCCCACCTCCGAGAGCCAGTGTGTGACATTTCACATGACCTGCGAAATCCTCACAGACATTGCAGAAGCATTCCCACCTTCTCCACAGCTGGTTAATAGCCTCCAAACTGTGGCTGCAACAGATAGGCTGGGGATGAGGCTGGAAAGTCTGGCAGAGGTCCACACACATGCGAGAGATGAGGAGTTTCCACAACTACTTTCAAATGCAGATCTCGCCACAAACAAAGTCTGGTTTCCATTTCCCCATTTGAGGGGCTGTCATTTCTCCAAGGGAACAAAGAAAAGGAAACCGAGTCACTTTAACAGACTATCTTTTAGTCAGGAATGATAAAGCGTCTACAACATCGCAATGGCATCTTCCTGAAGACTATCATTTCTGACAGTCTTTTTCCAAACATGTTAGCCAATATGCCAAAATCAAACCACAGCTTAGCAGAACAAGAGACTTGTGG
>NC_063372.1:7467976-7468875 GCF_021869965.1 Rhincodon typus
TGGCCAATCCACCCTAACCTGCACATCTTTGGACTGTGGGAGGAAACTGGAGCACCCGGAGGAAAGCCACACAGACACAGGGAGAATGTGCAAACTCCACACAGACAGGCGCCCAAGGATGGAATCGAACCTGGGTCCCTGGCGCTGTGAGGTAGCATTGCTAACCACTGAGCCACCATTCACAAATTGGCACTCAAAGATGCTCATCTAGTCATGTTCACTATTCTTTACCATTTAAGCCAGAGGTGCCATGCTCTCCAAAAAGTGTTTTTTTCTGGAACAAAATTTTCCCAGGCAAAATTAACGCAGAAGATTGTGAGTTTGCACCAATTCCTCAACATATTCAAACGACGAAACAATTAACCTTATTCTGGAGCTGGATGCTGGGCAGCATTGTGGCACATCCAGTATGGACAGGTGCTGCCCTCATCCTTCTCAAAGTAGGCACACACCATGCCACAACACTGCAGTTCCTGCAAACACCAGCTGATGTGGGATCTGGAGAAAGGGCTCCGCGGATATCTCGAAGTTCAACAGAGGAGGAGCAAAGGGAAACTGACAAAGGGGCTGCAGTAGGATGCTGGGGACTAGATGGGAATCGACTGGAAGAAAGGCAGGCTGGGGGTAGAGGCAACAAGCCATTGCAGTCATTATAGGATCTCTCTAGGAGCCCACTGGAAGAAAGGGGAGCACTAGACCAAAGTCAAAATTGAGGAGTGGGTGTGTGGTTGGCACTCACTCACTTTTCTCTCATCCACTTCCAGGAAGAAGTCAATCCAAGCCCCTCCTCTCTCATTGAGATCAAACGTGATGGAGCCAAACATTAAACCAATGAAACTGATGGCACCTCAGGAAACATCAGACATTGATCCAGAGGTATGGAAATAAAAAAAAGTGTT
>NC_063372.1:7468975-7470052 GCF_021869965.1 Rhincodon typus
AACTCTTAATGGAGGCTTCAAAGCTCTATTGTAGCCTAAATCCTGTCAGTCAACAATTGGCACAGTGCACTTCATTGGCACAGCGGCTTCTCATCTCCACATGCCCAAGCCACTCACCCAGGGGCTACATCTCCACAATTTGGCACTTGCCAACATCAAGAAAGATGTATATTCTGACCTCCTGCCCTTCCAGTCCCATGGAGGAATTTACAGAGTTCACCAGTTACTGTTGAGGTGTTGTGTATAATCCTATGTCCCTACAGTGTGACAGTGTCTGGGCGCAGGACTCTCCCCTGGTCATATACTGAAGTGCAGGGCTCCATTGATAAGCCTCCCACCTAGTGAAAAACAGCACTGTGCCCTCCTGCTCAGTTACCCCGTGCCCTCCTGCTCAGTTACATCCTGTCCACGGGGAAAAGGATAAAAATGCTTCCCTGGAATCACAGCAATGAAGCTTCCTGCCAACGTCTTGATGCCATGGGGAAGACTGCAGCAAGTGGTAGCACTGGGGCCTTTAGTCGTGTGAACATTGAATCCACCAGGGATGATGCCAGCTCCCGTCTGCTCTCCTCAGATGGGTCCCTAGCAGCTCTTCGAAGGGGCTTCCTGGACTAGTCACAAAGGGCACAGCCTGGGCACTGCCTGAGCTGAGCAGAGTAGTTCGAGCCAAGGTTGGCAGACCACAGTATCTACAATTCTGGGGCGCTGGATCTCTGCAGAGAGATCTCTCTCTGGGCAGGAATCCAGCAGCAAACTGGCAGACAGGAAAAACAGAACATGGAATAAGCGAATCCAAACATCCCTCAAGTAAAGAATGCACACACCCCAGCTTTAGGGATGGAAAGTTTGGAAGCTGAGAAATGCCCATCTAATACCAGCATATTACAGCAATAACCATTCACCTCTAGTTACAGAATGGGGCCAGTGATGTAATGGATTATGTGTCTGACCATGGATCAGAGGATTGTCAGTTCAATTCCTATCTGCTTCGACTGTGCAGCACTCTGTAGACCACCACAACAGAAAACGGACCTTGTGCTAACAAGACTCCAAGCAACTTATTTCTGAAAACCAATT
>NC_063372.1:7470552-7480291 GCF_021869965.1 Rhincodon typus
AGCATCTTTCAAACTGACAACTACTTCCATCGAGAAGAACAAGGGCAGCAGATACATGGGAACACCACCACTTGAAGCCACTCACCGTCCTGACTCGGAAATATATCACCGATCCTTCAGTGTCGTTGTGTCAAAATCCTGGAATTACTTCTCTAACATTGTGGGTCCACCTTCGCTAAATGGATTGCAGCGGTTTTTTGGCAGCTCACCACCACCTTCTCAAGGGAAACTAGGGATGGGCAATAAATGCTGGCCAGCCAGTGATACCCATATCCCATGAATAAAAAGAAGCCTATGTTGTACTTCCTCTAAAGTAAATATATCCTCCTTCAGTAGACACAGTACTCCAGGTGTGGTATCATTGCAGCAAAAGATCTTGAATCTTATACTTCAATCCCATTATAATAAAGACTGATACACAATTTACTTTCCTAATTGTTTGCTGTACCAGTACATCACCTTCTGTGATGAGAACACCCAGTTGCCCCCGAAAACTAACATTGCCCAGTCTCTCACCATATTTTAAAATATCTGCTTTTTTAAGTGGACAGCTCGACAATTGTCCACATTATAGTTCACTTCCCAGGTCCTTGCCCAATCACAACCTTTTGGGTCACTTATTAAAGCAAAGACCTCAGCACAGATACTAGCAGATTAAAAGTCCAAATGAAAAATGCAGATATACTACATCTGTCTTCTTTAAAATGACTGCCAATTATTAGAAAAGCCAATCCCCTCCTTTCAAGTGCATGTACTTTTCTCAGGGTATAGTACAGCATTGGATAGAACTGTATGCATATCCCTTCTCTGACGAAACCCACCAGAAAACTGTAAGCCCAAGCTGGGGAAACAGGAGACAACATGAAGACACAGTTGCTTCAGCCGCAACATTTCAGATTCTGAGGAAAAGTCAATGACCTGAAATATTAACTCTGTTTCTCCCTCTGCAGATGCTGCCAGATCTATTGCATATTTCCAGGGTTTGCAATTTACGTTCCAATTTTTTCTAATGGCTCAGTGGACAAATGGACCAAGCCATGGTGTTGAACGCTATAGATAAGAATGATTCAATCCCTAGCCTGTGCTGATTTAAGCTTAGGTGATGTAGTATTGGGCCAAACAGTTAATTTGGATATTAAAAACACTGACTTAAAGCATTAACTCTGTTTCTCCCTTCACAAGTACTGCTTGGCCTGCTTAGCATTTCCACGTTTTCTGTTTTTATTTCAGATCTCCAGAATCTGTGTTATTTAATTTTTACAATTATCTTCAATGTCACTGAGCTGGGAGAGACAAGTCAGAATTCTGTCTTGATTACTATCCAGTGACTCCATCCTGCCCAGCTGGAAGATGAGTACCCTTTGTGGTTAAATAGCCTTCCAACACTCCCTGGTTAATGGGTACTTAGAGGAGATGCTGGAGAGCAGCCAGCAACCATTGAACCGAACATTAGTCCGCATGAGTCAGGATGTGTCTGGAATGTAACAAGATCATTTGCATCTGCTGCAAGCTCTGTCCTGTGATTGAACAGAAATATATTTAATTGGATTTCAGGGCCCAGCAAATCCACAACGGAGATGACACCACAATTCCTAAAAATATCGACTAAATTGATATTTTCCTTCAAATCTTAAAATGGTTGAAGTAACATTTAGAGATCTATTTTAAAGTAGTTTAAAAGACCTTCTGTCATCTTATTTGGGAAACACAAATGCAGCTTCGATGAAAGCAAATGAGGAAATACTGGATCCATTCAAGTCCACTCATTATACAAAGCTACCTGAATTGGTATTGGCTTCAATTGTGTCTTAACAATAATGTGCTTTTATCAAAATGATTGAGGTTTCTACTCGCTGCCCCAACTTCCTCTTAGAGTACTATGCAGGGCAATAATCAGGATATATCAGTGTGTATTTCTACATGATCAACGCAGCTGTGCACACACAAGTCCAAGTCACTATCATGCAATGCGAGTATTGCTTTTAATACTGGCCACATATCATGAGAGGCAATGTATGCTGGCCTAGACAGCAACACCCATGTCCAGTGAATGACTAGTAAGGACTCCTCAAAAGGCTTGGTAACCCTGTAAACAGCCATAACAACCCTCACATCACCCGGCACCCCTCTGCCCCCCCCCACCCACTACGCTCATCATCATCATCATCATCATCATCGGCAGTCCCTCGCAGACACAGTTGACTCTCTCCACTCTCAGGGTGAGTCTGTAGGTGGCTGTACAGTCTGATGGGACTACAGCAGACTCTGTTATACATGGGGCCGGTGGTGATCATGGGAAGGGGTGGGTGGGGCATTGGTGCAGTAGTGCACTCCTTTCGCTGTTTTCCCCCGGTTTCCGCTTTTTCCCCGATGGCAAGTCTCCAGGTACTCGACACCTTCCCGGATGCTCCTCCCCCACTTTGAATCGTCTTGGGGCCAGTGGTTCCCAGGTGTCAGTGGGAATGCTGCACTTCCCCAGTGAGGCCTTGAGGGTATCACTGAAACGCTTCCTCTGTCCACCTGGGGCTTGCCTGCCGTTTCGAAGCTGGGTGTAGAGCACCAGATTGGGCAATGTCGTGTCGGTCATGTGGACAATGTGCCCATTCCATCGTAGCTGATCAAGGGTAGTCAGTGTCTCAATGCTGGGGATGTTGGCCTGGTTGAAGATGCTGGTGTTGGTGTGTCTGTCTTCCCAGCAGATTCTCAGGATCTTGCACAGGCAGCGTGGTGGTACTACTCCAGTGCCTTGAGGTGCCTTGCTGTAGACAGTCCATGTCTCAGAGCCGTATAGGAGGGCAGGAACCATCACAGCCCTGTATACCATGGCCTACTGCTGGCCAAGGACGGAGTGACTCTTATCAAAGACCCACCGTCATGAGCTGTAAATATGGAACACACTAACTACAGCAGGAATTACATGAATTTTGTTTACCAATATGTTGTTGTAATTTTTGTGCCTGAGAGATTTTAGTGGCTGGTGAAAATTTCAGTTCAGCACCCAGTAGCGGCAGCTCTCCCAGGTCCGTACAGCGTAGTAACTGAGAGTAAGCTGCTATAACCTCAAAAAAAAGGACCAGTGTGGCCCTTCTTTTTACCAGCTAGGTACCTGGGAGACATTTTTACTTTGACTCTCCTAGAATTTGGATTGTGAGAATTTGACACTATCCAATGGTTTCCCATATTATGTTAATCAAACCACTTCCCCATCCCAGCGGAAGAATTATTTTCGCACTTTGAAATTGTGGGAAGTTGGACAACATGATCAAATAAAGTCTCAATTGTAAAAACGCCTCGAGAGCGAATGCATGAGAGGAGCTTTTGTATTGTGTCCCCATGTGAGCAGCTTAAGGAGACTTTCAACTATCGGTTCTGGCTGGATTTATGCCCTAGTTACAAAGGTAAAAGGCCAAAGTTTAATCTGCAATATCACCATGCTGCTCTTGCAAAGATAGTAGATTAATTAATCTATTATTTGTTTATAGGTTGAAGCGATAAAATTAGAATAATCTTATCTGTCAGTCATAGTCCCTCGTTTCCAAAGTTTGAGTGATTTTTTTTTAAAACTTCACTTACATTACTATGTTTTATTTGAAAAAAACAATGTTTGTCTTTAAATCAATAAGCTTGTCAGCCCATGTAATCTCTTGAAATGTCACCATTTCTGAAGCTCACAAGATTTGCCTCTGCTGTGGGCTACACCCATGGAATGAATAACTGGTGTGATCTATAGAGCACGGACACAATTGTTAACCCTCCCCACACTTAATTATTTGCTCCATCTGCCTCCTCTATCCAAATTCCACAATTGCCCCTGCTATTTACATGGAGAGACTGCAGCTGATTTCCTCAGAGTGGAAAAGGCTAAAAAGAGATTTCAAGAAGGTGTTTTCAATCATCAAGGGTTTAGATAAAGTAAGGCAATAGAAACTGTTTACCATGGTTGAAGGTTTGACAGCCAGAAGGCAAATAATATAAGGAGATTTGTAAATGTACCTGAGGTCACAAGAGGTAAAAAGACTTTTTTTTAATGCAGTCAGTGGTTAGGATTTGGAATGCACAGTGTTTGATACAGATTCAATTGTAAATTCCAAGAGGAATAGCATAAATACTTGAAAGAGAAAAGAAATGTAGGGATATTGGGAAAGAGCAGGAAGGTGGGACCAACTGGATTGCTCTTTGAAGGGCCAAACGGCCTGTTTCTGTGCTGTACCATTCTATGATTTGACAATTCAAGTCAGTTCTGTTCCAAGTAATCACTGCAACTGAGAGATGGATTCTGCTTAAACCAGGTTTACTTCCACCCTCGGGTGACTGTCTGTGTGGAGTTTGCACATTCACCCTGTGCGTGTGTGGGTTTCCTCTGGGTGCTCCGGTTTCCTCCCATGGTCCAAAGATGTGCAGGCTAGGTGGAATGGCCATTTTAAATTGCCCAGATGTGCAGGCTAGGTGGGTTAACCATGGGAAATGCAGAGTTAGAGGGATAGGGTGGGGGAGTGGGTCTGGGTGGGATGGTCTTTGGAGGGTCAGCATGGACTCAATGGGCCAAATGGCCTGCTTCCACACTCTAGGGATTCTATGAAGTTATTCCCTGCTTCATCCTGCCCATCCAGGCTGTGCCAGTTATTAGGCCCATCACTGTATGGATGTGGAAAAATTAACTGGGGCAAAAATATCGCGGGAAAGCAAAATAAAACTGAATGATTGCAATAAAAACAAACTGGCGTGCCAATTTATTTACAAATTATGGCCTGGGAGTCCCTAGTCACCTTCATGTTCTTTGCTCCAATGCCATTTGTTAAATATTGTTAATGTTAAAGGAGTTACATAATGAAAATTGCCCAATTTAAATTTCAACAAGAAGTACCGATTCTTGAAATCATTTATAATGCCATTTGTACCGGGAAGGAGGAATAAGTAACATTGAGAAAAGGGATTTATATTCAAGGGAGGGAAGTTGTATATTAATCACGTCCCTAATCAGGATGATCTCACCATTTTCAATGTGATTTAGTATCGTGGTTCTTTTTTTTTGTAACACAGAGAATTAATTAATGATCTAGAGACATGAGTTCTGCTCCCACCATAGTAGCTAGGGTGGCTACTGCAAGGAGCCAAGAATGATGGACAGCAGGGGCTAAGAGGTCACCATGCATGAAGATAATGCCGTCACAAGCCTACAAGTAATATATCCATCAGAATCACTTGTGTTTCAAGGTGAAAAACATTGGTGAGAACAGCAAACAGAATTGCACTATATTCCTGACTGGTCACAGGTTGAATTATAGTTCAAGTTGCTGTGGTAATATTGCATCTTGCAGCCTGGAGCTATGAATAGTGACGATAGAGACTTCAACGTTCTTTCCATGGCATGGCTGACCAGGAATTTCTCTTACCCTTTCCACCTGCCACTGGAAAGATTTGCAGGTTGATACTCAACCTCTTATGAACACACCTTCCTTGGCCATCATGTCCTGCAGGATGAGACGTAAACCCAGAGCTTCTGTCTCAGAGGCAGGAACTCCAGCCACAAGGTCTCCCTTCACAATCTTTTAGTTTCTTGTATTTTACAAGATTGCTTTCAGTGCACATCTCTTTAAATGGTCCTTCTACCCTAACCCTGGTATACTGCATGTAAAGACATTTACAACTGCATAGTACACAGACTGATTAAAAAAAACCACATGGTAGGGTATGGAAGCTGACAAACAGCCACCTTAATGGTAAACTGGAGAACCTAAATGAAGTTAATTAGATAACTGAACTTTAGCAAAACAAAAGTATCCATAATGGTGACCATGAAAGTTCTGGATTTTTATAATGGATAAGAGCTACAGAACGACACAGTGGCTCAGTGTTTAGCACTGCTGCCTCACAGTGTCAGGGACCCGGGTTCAAATCCACCCTTGGGTGACTGTCTGTGTGGAGTTGGCACATTCTCCCCATGTCTGCGTGGGTTTGCTCCAGTTTCCTCCCACAGTCCAAAGACGTGCAGGTTAGGGTGGACTGACCTTGCTAAATTGCCCATAGTGTTCAGGGATGTGTAGTTGAGGTGGGTTATAGGGGGATGGGTCTGGGTGGGATACTCTGAGTGTTGGTGTGGACTTGTTGGGCCGAAGGGCCTGTTTCCACACTACAGGGATTCTATGATCTACGTGGAAAGGGTAGGGAGTAAGACTAGCTAAGTAGCTCTTAGAGAGAGCCAGTACAGACATGAGGGGCCAAATGACTTCTTCTATGCTGTAACCATTCTCTGAAATATTTGTGTCAAGTTAAGACAGAACTACAATGTACATAATTCCAAGCAAAATATTGAAAGCAGGTTTTAAGGACAATACAATTCATGGAAGTTATGAAGTTATCAAATTCAAAAAGTTTAAAGCAGTTTGTAGTGATATGATTACACTATGAGAACATTGTGTCTGCCGGTTCACAAAGTTAAGCATGCAGCTATCTCTGTGTGTGGGCAGACCATCACTGAGTCAGCAATGTGTGGAATGTTAGATATCGCCAGTTATTGATTCCTGCAGTGTTCAGCAATGCAGTACAATGTTACAAAGGAACTGAATAATTTCACGGACACTACATTAACCCTTATGTGAAGGACTTGGCAAAGGTGACATGAAACAATTATTTTATTTATAAATAAATACAAAAAAAGACATCTAATGGCTTAATGGGTAAATTTGCCACCCAAGGCTGGTGAGCAATGAGAGTAGGAAGATCCCTAATAGGATTCCTAGTCTGTGCTGAGTTATCTGGAATCAGCCAAATTGTCAGTGGAGACCTGCAATCATTGACTTTGTTCCTGAGGGGGGTAAAATCAGCTGCTCTCTGCCATTGTGCATTAATTCTTGTTGAAAAGTAAACAAATGTGGGTGGCAAATGTGGCTGCTTGATTGGCATCCCATCCTCTATCTTAAAAACTACAGTGGCAGCAGTTTGTACCATATACAGGATACACTGCATCAGCTTCCAAAGATGTGAAGGATAAAGGAAGCAGACCCATAGGAACACTAGGATCATGACGGCAACCGACATCCTGACTTGGAAATATATCACTGTTCTTTCATCGCTGCAAGACTTTGGAACTCCCTCATTAACAGCACTGTGGTAGAGCTTCACATGTGAAACGCAGTGGATACAAAAAGATGGTTGCCTATCACTTTACAAAGGCAATTATGAATCATGAACGAATGCCAATCATAAAATCCCTACAGTGTGGAATCAGGCCATTAGCCTGTTGAGTCCACACCGAATCTCTGAAGAGGAGCACCCCACCCTACCCTATCCCTGTAACCCTGCATTTTCCCATGGCCAATCCACCTAAACTGCACATCCCTGGATGGTATAGGCAACTTAGCATGGCCAATCCGCCTAACCTGCACATCTTTGGACTGTGGGAGGAAACCAGAGCACCTGGAGGAAACCCACGCAGACACAGGGAGAATGTGCAAACCCCACACAGACAGTCGCCTGAGGCTGGAATCGAACCGGGGTCCCTGGCAGCAGTGCTAACCACTGAGCCACCGTGTATACCGACATCCCATGAATTAAGTTAAGGGACTAACTACATTCCAGTAACAGTCTGTATCTTCAACTAGGAGGAAAATGGTGAATTTTTTTTCAAAAACAAAGAGGATGACGCTTTTAAAAAACTCATACTTGAGAATTATCAGGCATGTTATCTTGAGCAATCTTGGCACCAAAGAAAGTCTGCTTATCAGTCTTCTCCAGATGGCTTTAGGTAACGACCAAACATGTAGAGATTATACACGGAGCCCTCATTAGACAGACAGCACGTATCAGGGGTACCTCCAGAATCATGGCACAACGAGAGAACAATTTAAAAAGAAGAAGGGGGAGGGGTTAAATTAGATAGTCGTGACAAATGAACACAGGGTTCACAATGCACGATCACACAATTCAGGAGTTGCAGGCATCATAATGCACTGCCCATGTATTATCATGATTGCAGCATTCAACATGCATTAAACATGCTGTCAAGGAGCAAATTACTGCAGATGCTGGAATCTGTACTGAAAACAAGAAATGCTGAAGATCACAGTGGGTCAGGCAGCATCCTTGTTTTCAAACATACTGCTGAGTTGCTGTAGGCCTCAAGCCGGGGATCCAAAAATAGAGAGACGCTAGCACCACTTGGAACTAGCCTGCACTACTTAATGCTCCCTTGCATTTTTTTAAAAGGGAGATTTATTGTGGCTCGAGTAGGTGGTGAAGTCTCTCTATGGCAAAAGTCATAACATGAGAAAGAACACTTTGAAAGGTGCTTGGATGTTGCAGTAGAGGCTTTGGCAGAGGAGGTGCAAAGAATAAGAGAAGTATATGCAAGGGGGTGATGAAGGCTTGCAGCCAAAATGGTCAGATACTTGTGGTGGTGAATGCCTGGAATCTAACTCTTTTGATCTGAATGCAATGCCACAAGACGTTCAATTACCTTGCACAATTGATCAAAGTGAATGCATCTTCAGATACCATATCCTAATACCTGGATACAGTGCACTGCTCAGTTCATTACATCCCTATCACTCACCTCCTAACAATCTTTATCAATCTAGACTCATACCTAACATTCATATGCTACACCACACCCCCACACACATAGCAAGCCTCAAACCCACAGCTCACATATACTGCCAGCGATTCACTCATCTCTTTCAGGAAATGGTTGCACATAACTGGAGACAGAAGGAACTAACAGAAGGAGGAATGACACGCCTTCATAACCTGATTACTATGGAGGGTCAGGGCTCACTGTCATTGGAGTAGCCATTTCTGAAGTTATGGTGAGTAGCAGGGCTGAGAAATGGTAAGATAATGGTAAGTTCCTCTTGTACAAAGTAAATGGTTGTGAAAGCGTCAAAGCTGAAGTTGCATTAGCTCCGCCCAATCTGATAATGTCACCGTCTTTGGGGGCAGATTCAGAGAGTCTTGCATGAGATCCCATTGGAGACAGACATGCCAATCCGGCTCCCAATAGTTCTAATTATGCCTATTTAGTTAATGTTATTTACACCTGTTGCTATTGTGCAATAAACTGTACCTTGTTACACAAGACAAATGGCTCTTCCTGTTAAGACTCAATGATTTATGCAATACCACTGATCATTAGACAGGCAATTTGACTCAAAATAGTACAGGAGGTTCTGGGTACAACAGGGCCTGGGGTGCAACATCACCCTGGACAATGTTATTCCGATTTAGTGAGTTTCCGTTTTCTTACATAAGTTACCGGTAAGCATTAATTTGCATTTTTATTCCAGTGCCCCGGCAGGGTCTATCTGCCATTTTCGGTATTTCTGATTAAAAGAGTAGAGGGAGCTTTATTCTGTATCTAGCTGCATGCTATATCTGTCTCAGATAAGGACAGTGTTGGGGTAACTTTATTTCCAGTTTAAAAGAGAAGATGGAGCTTTAATTTGTACCTAACCCCATGCTGTCCCTGTCCTGGGAGTGCTTAATGGAGACTGCATTGAGGTAGCCTTACTTCCATTTTAAGAGAATAGAGGGGGCTTTACTCTGTATCTAATCCTGTGCTGTCCCTGTCCTCCGCTGCTGTCTCTGTCCTGGGAACATTTGATGGGGACAAATAGTGGGAGCTTTTCTCTGTATCTCGCCCTGTGCTGTCCCTGTCCTGGGAGTGTTTGATGGGAGGGGGAACAGAGTTGAGGCAGTTTTACTTTCCGTTTAAAAGAGTAGAGAAAGCTCTACTTTCAGTTTA
>NC_063372.1:7480391-7483443 GCF_021869965.1 Rhincodon typus
GAAATGTCAGCCTTCCTGCTCCTCTGATGCTGTTTGGCCTGCTGTGTTCATCCAGCTCTACACCTTGTTATCTCAGATTCTCCAGCATCTGCAGTTCCTACTATCCCAGGAAAGGAGAATTGTTTTGATAAGTTTCCATTCCAAGTCAGTAAATTGCCAATGGAAATTTGATTTTGTTTTTGTTTGTCAGAGTGCCCCCCGCCCCCCGATCTAACCTGACGCAATTTTCTTTTGAAAAGAGTAGAAGAGGACTGCATAGCTCACAGCCACCAATCACGTTATATTTTTAAATTCATGCGATGTGGGCATCACTGGCTGCACCAAAATTTATTACCACCATAGTTGCCCTGGTGAAAATGTTCCCATGCATCTGCTGTTCTGGTCCCTCCAGGTGGTAGAGATACAGCTTTGGAAGTTGCTGTCAAAAGATTCTTGGTAAGTTACTGCAGTGCTTCACGTAGATGGTACACACTGCTGTGACTGTGCGTCAGCGATGAAGGGAGTGAATGTTGAAGGTGGTGCATGCAGGTCCAATCCAGCGGGCAGCTTTGTCCCGGATTGTGTCAAGATTCAGAGGTGCACACATCAAGACAAAGGGGAGACTATTCCAAAATACTCCTGACTCGTGGCTTTTAGCTGGTGGGCAGGCACTGGGGAAATGGGACGCGGGGGACTTCTGGAGGAGGCCAGGAGGGATCATCCACTCAACACCTCTGGCTGAAGGTGCCTGAAAATACTTGGGACTGTTGTTTGCCCTGATGTGCTGCACTCCCCACCACTAACCACCACCCCCAAACCCCTCCCCACCTCCATCATTGAGGATGGGGATATTTGTAAAACCTCCACCTGTAGCAAGTTGTTGAATAGTTCACCACTGTACACAGATTGGATGTGGAAGGACTGCAGAGCTTACATCTGATTGATTGGTTGCGGGATCACTTAACCCCATGTATAGCATGCTACTTCCTCTGTTTGGTATGAAAGTAATCCAGCGTTTTAGCTTCCCCAGATTGACCCCTCATTTTTGCGTACACCGTGCTGCTCCTGGCATGCCCTCCTGCATGTTTCATTGAACCAAGGTTGATCCCATAGTAATGGTAGAGCAAGGATATTCCAGGCCATGACGTTATAGATAGTGGCTGAATACAATTCTGCTGCTGTTGGTCTCCCATAGTGCCTCATGAATGCCCAGTTGCTAGATCTGTTCAAAGTTTGTCCCATTTAGCACAGTGATAATACCACACAGTATGATGGAATGTATTCCCAATGTGAAGGCAGGAGTTTGACTGTGCAATGGTCACTCCATAAGACCATAATACATAGAAGCAGAAATTAGGCCATTCAGCCCATCGAGTCTGCTCCGCCATTCAATCATGGCTGATAAATTTCTCAAACCTATTCTCCCATTTTCTCCCTGAAGCCTTGATCCCCTTGACAATCAAGAATCTATCTATCTGTGTCTTAAATGTACTCAATGACCTGGCCTCCACAGCCTTCTGTGGCAGTGAATTCCATAGATTCACCACTCTCTGGCTGAAGAAGTTTCTCCTTATCTCCGTTCTAAAAGGTCTTCCCTTTACTCTAAGGCTGTGCCCTCGGGTCCTGGTCTCTCCTACAAATGGAAGCATCTTCCCAACATTCACTTTGTCCAGGCCATTCAGTATTCTGTAAGTTTCAATTAGATCCCCCCCATCATCCTTCTAAACTCTATCGAGTATAGACCCAGAGTCCTTAAGCGTTCCTCATATGTTAAGCCTTTTCATTCCTGGGATCATTCTCATGAACTTCCTCTGGACCCGTTCAGGGCCAGTACATCCTTCCTGAGATATGGGGCCCAAAATTGCTCACAATTACCGATGCTGTCATGGACAGATGCATTTGCAAAAGCTTGATCGATGAGCATGAGGTCAAGTAAATATTTCCATCTTGAGGGTTCTTTTCCCCCCAGCCTCGTAACTACACACTTTAGAAATTAGTAGAGGCAAATGCAGGCTGCTTACATTCTGAATCTGGAGAATTAATAATGGAGAACAAGGAAATGGCAGAGCAATTAAACAACTACTTTAGATCAGTCTTCGCAGAAGACAATACAAATATCTTCCCAGAAATGCTACAGAAACAGAGGTGTATTGGGAAGGAAGAATTAAAGGAAGTTAGTATTAATAATAAAAAGAGTCATGTAAAATTAATGGGACTGAAAACTGATTAATCACCAGAGCCTGATAATTTACGTCCCAGAGCATTAAAAGAGGTGGCCGTGGAAATAGTGGATTCTGGAACAGCACCAGCAGATTGGAACACAGCAAATATAACCCCACTATTTTTAAAAAGGAGAAATAAAACCAGGAATTACTAACCAGTTAGAGTAACATCAGTAGTAGGGAATGTGCTGGGGACTATTATAATAAAGATGTGATCGTGGAACTTCGAAAATACAATGGGATTGAACAAACATATTGGTTTGACAAACCTCCTGGTAGGTTTTATTTTGAGGATGTAACTAATAGAATAGATGAGGGAGAACTGGTGGATGCAATGTATTTCAATTTTCAGAAAGGCGTTCAGAAAGTCCTGCATAAGAGGTTAATGTGCAAAATCAAAAGGCATGGGATTGGTGCTAAAATACTGGCATGGACTGAGAATTGATTAGCAGCCAGGAAATAGAAAGAATAATTGCATCTCTTTTGGGGTGCAAGGTACTGCAGGGATCAATACTTGGGCAGGATGGCGGGATTGGCGTATGAGGAGAGGCTGGGTCAACTGGGCCTGTATTTACCAGAGTTTAGAAGAATGAGATGGTAGCTCATTGAAAACTTTTAAATTCTGACAGGGCTGGACAGGGCTGGACACAAGGATATTGTTTCCCCTGGCCACAGGGATTCAGAAGAAGGGATTAGAGTTGTAGTCCAAAATGGCCTACAATGAATCATGTGTTGAGAAGCAATTCTTCACTCAAAAAAGGTGGTGAACCTGTGGAATTCTTTCCCACAGAAGGCTGTGAATATATCTAAGAAAGAAATAACTAGATTGCTAGAGGCTAAGGGATCAGCTA
>NC_063372.1:7483453-7490802 GCF_021869965.1 Rhincodon typus
ACAGAGCTCCTCCACTGTGAGCAGGCAGCTGAAGACTTGTTGCTGCACAGAAGTGGCCTGCCCGACCACAAGTGTGCATTGGTTTCACACAGGAGTCTTCAGCCTCAACGTTAGTGTTATCATCTAATAAGGTCTGGCAGGAAGGCAGGACTAGTGGAACTAGAGAACAGGTACTGGTTCTATATTAGAATCATAGGATCCCCTATAGTGTGGAAACCAGCCTTTCGGCCCATCAAGTCCACACTGAGCCTCCGAAGAGTGTCCCACCCAGACCACTGCCTCCCCACCCTATCCCTGTACCCCTGTATTTCCCGTGGCTAATCCACCTAGCCTCCCTATCCCTGGTCACTGTGGACAATTTAGCACAGCCAATCCATCCTAACCTGCACGTCTTTGGACTGTGAGAGGAAACCGGAGCACCCGGAGGAAACCCACGCAGACACGGGGAGAATGTGCAAACTCCACACAGGCAGTCGCCCAAGGCTGGAATCGAACCTGGGTCCCTGGCGCTGTGAGGCAGCAGTGCTAACCACTGAGGCACCATGCCGTAATTAAGTGTTAATTGAGTGAGAACTAAATGTACAAACCTGGGGAGCAAATGATCAGTACGGTTGGAGCTTGTGGGACGTGGACTAGAAATAAGGTTGACAAAACAAGAGTATATGACTGGACTCTGTCTAACCAGCATTTTCACCTCAGTCAGCAGACAGGTCTTGTTACCCAGTACTTGCTGTCAGGATAGCAGGTGTTGATCCGTCCAGGGTGACACGGCAGCTGGACATTCAGGCAGTGGAAACCCTGTTGTTGTGGTAGATCTCGGAGTTACCAGGTGGCACCCACAAAGCCATGGGTGTGCTTTAAGTGGAGCCCTGCGCCAAGGGGAAAGCCTTATGCTCTATGCACCTGCTGTTTCCTGGCAAGGGAGGATGAAACATAATCAGCTTTCTTTGAACATCAAGCTTCAGTGACCTGCCTTGCTTGACAGTGGATAGCAAACTGCTGAATGTTGCAAATAACTCCAGCCAGGCACATCAGAATCATTACTATGATGACAGGCAACACAGTCCTTGCTATGCTCTGAGACTGTGGCAGCAGCTACGCAGACGGAGGCAGATTTCAGTGAGGAAATCCTTACCAAAACACAGGCATCTTGAATGTTGTTACTCGCTGAGGGTCAGGTAGGAGTGTTCTTCCTTGAACACCATGGGCTCCTATCTTTTCGACCAGCTTCTCCTGCTTTGTGTGACCTCAGTTCATTCTCCAGGTTATGCTTTATTGGAAGGCAAATGCCTGCTTACATACCAATGTCTGGAAGGAAGCTTGTTTGTACAGAGGCCTTGTTGTCAGGACAAAGTGCCTTGTAAACCTTAGAGACAAAAATAGAAATTGCCGGAAAAGCTCACCAGGTCTGGCAGCACCTGTGGAGAGAAATCAGAGTTAACGTTTCGGGTCAGGTAACCCTTCCTCAGAACTTGTAAACTTTAGCCACTTTAAAGAACTGTACTAAGCACCAAATACTTACAGAATCTAAACATTACTGAAAGGAGACATGAAGTCGAAGCTTTTAATTCTGCCACTCATCAGGACAGGTAGGTGAGAAATTAAAGTTGGAAAAGGAACATTGGCTTGAGAAGACGGTCCTGATTGGTTCAGCCATTGCTAATAATATAGATACAGCAAGAACATTCAACTGTCAACATTTATTCTCAGACCAGATGGTAGACTGCTTATTAATCTTTGCATTCCCCATGGCAACACCTGACCAATCTCAATGACACCGTTCTGAATGATAAAAAGTGCAATCTATATGCAAATTCCTTTTGCCTATATAAACCCAGGGTCTGTGTGTTAATACATGTAGTTTCTAGAAAGCACAAGCGCACATTGCACGCCAAGCCAGGCTGAAACAACAACATAGCAACCAGGTCCCTATAA
Organism: Rhincodon typus; assembly: GCF_021869965.1. Classification (NCBI taxonomy): domain Eukaryota; kingdom Metazoa; phylum Chordata; class Chondrichthyes; order Orectolobiformes; family Rhincodontidae; genus Rhincodon; species Rhincodon typus. The sequence goes on from NC_063372.1 coordinate 7,485,389, forward strand.
AAAAAGAGTTTTATTCCATCAACCACAATCAACAGGGTTGGAAACAGAGTGCTGGTTTTCTGCTCAGGCAAGTTATTTTGACTCCACAAAGAAAGTGACATTAGAACTTCGAAAATCCGAGGAACAAGTAATCAATGGGGGCCAGCGCAAACAGGTTACATTGTTCACTGCAGATAATCAGTCTTCAGCAATATAATAGGCCTCAGCAGGGTCTATTAATGTCTTATTGCAGCGTCATGCTGCTTGGAACTATCCACAAGCGGCTTATTTACAGTCGTAGTCAGATGCACTCATTAGGAAGTTAGATAATGGAATATCTCCTGTTATTGCAGTGGCAGGGGAAGTCTGCATCAATGTGCACCCAGAGCTGGCACCGACCCCCATCCCCATGGGCATATATCATGCCACTGAAACCCAAGGAAACCTCGCCATTCTTATTCCGCTCGATATTTGGCTTTCCTGCTCCCTGCAAGTGGGACAGAGGTATGAGGAGTTACAAGCATTGTGGAGCAATGGGTAAATTATAACCCCAGGATGTGCATTAATTTAAGACATCTGAAAGACCCTCACTGTATTGCTCCTTTGATGCAGGCACCTCACTGGAGCATCATCGGCAGTGATGTTATAGGCACTGTGTGTGCAGGAGCGATGAGTACACCCCACCCCAGTAAACACAGCCACTGAATAAACCACATGAGGGAAGAAAGAATAGAAGTGTGATGAAGAGGGGTGGAAGAAGAATTGAGTGGGGCATAAATACCATCAAAAATCAGATGGGCCGAATAGACTGTTTCTGTGCTGTAAATATGGTGTATTTGTATGCAATTAATAAAAGCTAGAGCAAAATAATTTGTCTTTTCTTAAACCAAATTTCACCGTCCCTGCATATTCTCCATGTGTGTGTATGGGTTTCCTCCGGGTGCTCCAGTTTCCTCCCACAGTCGAAAGATGTGCAGGGTAGGGTGGATTGACCATGCTAAATTGTCCCATAGTGCCCAGGTATGTGCAGGTTAGGGTGGGTTGGCTGTGCTACATTGTCCCATAGTGTCCGGGTATGTGCAGGTTAGGGTGGGTTGGCCGTGCTAAATTGTCCCATAGTGTCCAGGGATGTGCAGGATAGGGTGGGTTAGCCATGTTATAGTGCCTGCCCATAGGGTTCAGGGATGTGTAGGTTAGGGTGGGTTAGCCATGCTATAGTGCCTGCCCATAGGGTTCGGGGATGTGTAGGTTAGGGTGGGTTAGCCATGCTACAGTGCCTCCCCATAGGGTTCTGGGATGTGTAGGTTAGGGTGGGTTAGCCATGCTATAGTGCCCAGAGGGTTCGGGATGTGTAGGTTAGGGTGGATTGGCCATGCTATAGTGCCCATAGGGTTCGGGGATGTGTAGGTTAGGGTGGATTGGCCATGCTATAGTGCCCATTGGGTTTGGGGATGTGTAGGTTAGGGTGGGTTAGCCATGCTATAGTGCCCCATGCTATAGTGCCCAGAGGATTCGGGGATGTGCAGGTTAGGATGGGTTAGCCATGCTATAGTGCCCAGAGGGTTTGGGGATGTGTAGTTTAGGGTGGGTTAGCCATGGGAAATGCAGGGATAGAGTTGGGACTGAGTCTGGGTGGGTTGTTCTTTGGAGAGTTGGTGTAGATTGATGGGCTGAATGGCCACTTCTCACACTGTAGGGATTCTGTGATTCTATAAGTGGGGGTGACAATGGAGTAAAGGTGCACAGGTACATTAATTGTACAAACAGCAATTCCTCATTCTGTCAAGGACTGAAATACTCAACAGTGTCAGGCTATTCAACTGTAAAAAGGTGAAACCATGGTCGAGCCCAGCCTTGACTTCACCCAATATTTGCACATGGACAACTTCCAGCAGCAGCACTGGTTCTCCTGCTTGTGAAGCCAGTGGTACTGAAGCCAATGATTGGTCTGTATGGCTCAGCGAACCCAAATCCAATCCAACAGCGAGTCTGTGAACTCAGATAGATCTCAAACAAATGCGAGCACAAAGTCATTTTAAAGCAATTTGTCTCCTTCAAACTTCATTTTTGCTAAGGTGAACAATTGTTTTCACTTCTGAAACAGCAACGTTTATAATGGGAAATTGGGCCGACTCTGCCAGACTTCACTTCCCCATTTTTAAACCAAGTTCAGTGTTGTTTGAATTGGACCTCTTATAAATTCTACTTGTGCATTCAGATTCCAGTCTGTATGTTGCAACACTGATATTTCCTGTTGCTTGGACACACAGAGTTAAACCCAAAAGACAGTCTGCAGGAAGTTTGAAAAACTCCAGGATGACATGTCTCTGATTTTAGATTTACTTGATTAAACCTCTGACAGAAGTGACCTTTTGCTTAAGATTATGTCCAGACTTCAAATTTCACTTAATTCCTACATCTGAAAGATTGACTGCAGTGCAGGATTTTGTCTGTGAACTGTGTGACTCCAGCAAGAGGAATGTGGTTTGAATGTAGGTTGTTCCCTTTTTCAAACTGTTTCTTTTTACATCCCCTTCCAATCCTGTCCAGATAATATCAGATTTCAGCAACAATCCAGAACTGCATATCTGCCAAATGACTGAACTTCATCTGTACAAACTATTTTCAACCATCCCAATTGACCCAGAACCAACATCCTGTCACAGCCCCTTCCATTTCACAGGGGTCCACTAAATGGCAATTATAGGGGCAAAATTTCTGGTTGAATTTTCTCATCCCTAGCCGAGGTACACTGAAGCTGCCAGTGCTGATTTGGCTCACCTTCCTCGTCCGTTTGTCTCAACGTCACGTGAAGGAAGGGCACACACAGGCTTCTCGGGACCCCACCAAAGTTGGCACTTGAGGTGGAGGGCACTGCAAATACTGGCATTGACCACCTTGCTGCCTTTGGGACCCAATCCTGACCATTTTAGGCAGCCAATTCAGTTCCATTCAAAGCCCTGTTTAAATTGATCAATTGGGCGAGTTTCCTGCCTGAATGGGAGGTGGTTAGGAGTCTAATGCTCCGGGTTGTCCTACAGTGCCCCCTCCCCACTACCGCGCGCCCCCCCCACCGCCTGGGTGTGGGTGCAGCCAAAAGCTGCCCTGTAGAGTGGGGGTCTAGCTGCGGGCTTACAGGGATGTTAAAAAGTCAGAGAGGACACCTTCATGAAGTGACCTTATTACCATCCATTACTGCTGTTCCTCACAAGCTGGAACAGCATCTGGAGAGTGCACCTGTGTGCCAGTTACAGGGCCAACCGGTTACATTATCCAAAGAGCAGCTTGGTGAGTGAACCAACCACAGCATCCACAAGCCGAGCTACAAATCTACCCAAGAATATTAGCAGCTATTTCTCCCCACCCATGGGGGCATGCGGGTTTGGGACCTGAAAACAGCCCCACCTTCTGATTCCTGCCCAATCGTAAAAATGCAGCCTTCTGTATTTACTCTTTGAGCCATCAGGAAATTTTGCACTCAGGTCTCAGTCGCGACTGAACCTTTTACAGAGCTTTAGATGTGATTTTAGATGTGTTTCCCTGGAGCCACTGTCAGACACTGGTTTAACCAGCTGGGAAAAGGTGGAACACCGGAACCTTGGAGCAAGTCTGCTCCTAATCCCACAGAGACAACAAAATAGAAAACTGACAAAATGAGATATCTCCAGGCAATTGTTTGGACAGCTTAGCAGCTACATTGAAGTGCTGTCAGACAAACAGCGAAATAGAAGGATCATAAGACTATAAGAAGCTATTATAAAAAGATACAGAAATGTTTATTCTAGGTAATACACATGCAATCATACATACTGAGATTATTATACAATTTGGGTAATCTCTCATAGTATCCAATGCCTGTGCTAATAATATCCCAGTTTATTATAGAGGATCGATGGTGTGTCTTTCACTCAAATAAAAGATTCTTTGATTATCTACCCCCAAAGAGAAAACAGATGGGAGGCTGGGAGGGGGGAAGGGAAAATGGTTGAGGATGACAAATGGTTTGGAGACAGGTTTTGACTTTGTTTGATTTAAGGGAGTCTTGCTTAATTAATTGTGGGAGAATCATTCATTTTTTAAACTATAATCTTATTTTATTGTACATGAGGATTCACATTTTTAGCTGGTAGAGACTTAGGATTTTCTGTGAATGAGAGAGTTTGATGTCATGTGGTGGGGGAATTAAGTTTTCCACATGTGAGGAACTCATTCTTTTATGCACTTCTTTTTAATAATATGTTGTTCACTCATTGGTTTCAAAATGTATCCAGGCCTTAGTTGCAAAGGTTATGTTTCTGTAGTAGAATGTTCTGAAGTAACCTGCATTGTCAAAATCACAATAGATGTCAACAGATTTGATGTCATTTAATCGGCCCCTTTGTCTAGAGACAAGGATAAATATTTTATGAAGCGCATATAAATGATGTTGTCAATGGTTTCTGTACAAAGGCTGTGCATTGTCTGGTAGCCCAGTCTTTGTGTTTGATCTCTTGATGAATGGTTCCCGGAGGCAGTTTTAAACAAGAAATGCAAGAGTCTTATGCCAGGGTGTTCCAAACTCTATTTTTCTGTGATTGCTCGTATATTGTTGAATTTTATTTTCAGTTTAGACTGTTTTCATTTACAGAGACAGACAAAGAAATCGGACAGAATGTGCGCAGTTTCTTGCAACACCCAGTGTGAATCAGCAAACCACCATGGATAACCAATGGTGCCATCTACTGGGTGATTAGTAGAACTGCCAAGCCTACAGAAACACAAGGAACAAACAGCACAAACTGGACGAAATGTGTTCTCCCCAGAGCAGACCACAAACACCATAAGGTGAAGGAGCAGAAGTAGGCCACTCAGCCCATGAGTCCGCCCTGCCATTCGATGAGATCATGTCTGGTCTGATAATCCTCAATTCCACTTTTCCTGACTCTTCTCTTGGATTGCCTTATTGATTAAAAATCTATCTATCTCAGCCTTGAATACACTTAATGACCCAGCCTTGGCAGACCTTTGTGGTAAAGTCTTCTACAGATTTATTACCCTCTGAGCAGAAATTCCTCCTCCTCTGTTTTAAATGGGTAATCCCTTCTCCTGAGGCTATACCCTCTGGTCCTAGACTCTCAAGTTTGTATGTTTCTATAATGTCCCTCTCATTCTTCTAAATTCCAAATACATCAATCTACTTTACATGAAATAAATGATATTTTGAAACAAAAAACTTTCATTTAAAGTTGGACTGAACTGAATCATTTATTGTCATGCATATTCAACGTAAAAATACAATGAAAAATGTGTACCTTCACCGTACACATGGTGCCATTCACATTAACTTAGAATAAGATTAAAAAAAACTCAAGAGAGTCCGAGACAACAAGGTGCAGGGCTGGATGAACACAGCAGGCCAAGCAGCATCATAGGAGCAGAGAGGCTGACGTTTCGGG
>NC_063372.1:7491302-7493173 GCF_021869965.1 Rhincodon typus
TTGACTCTATTGAAGGGGAAGGAGAGGAGGAAGGGGAAGAATATTAAAGTTTTTGACATCACAATATGGTGCTGCTGTAACAGGGATCCAAGATTAATGTATAAAACATTGAGTTTAAACATGGTGAATTGTAACTGCAGGTTAACCAATTTGAAGTGGTCTGGTCCTTCAATTTGTTAATTATCAGTTAGACACTGTTGCATAAGTCATGACTGTTAATGTTTAATCAGTTTTAATGATCTTTGCATTCCATATTTATTTTAAATTCTATACTCTTACTGTTTTCTACAACTTTTCTTCTACCCAATGTTCCATCTCTTGTGCTATATTATATTCAACATCATTATGCCAAGCCTCTGCAGTTGACCTCAACTGGCTTTAGGTCAGTGGGGAAATTTTGGCTTTTCCTTTTTGAAACATGAGTTTCAACTCCTCCGTTTTTAGTTGTATTCTATCACAATGTACACTTTAAATTGAGACAGCTGTACAGCCAACCTCTGTTACAAATATAACTTGCATGTTCAGGCTCTTGCTTTATCAATAATAAAAAAAAAAATCCCTGTCATTCATCTGCCTCACTGCATTTTAATGTTTGTTGAATGGGTTAAAAAGACTGCTCTCCTTTTCCACTGGCATCCATTGGTAACATGGATAGCACACTCATTTTCAATATTAAATGGGACTTCAGTGCAGCTGCCAACGTTTCAATGTTAAATATGTAAAAGTTCCAAAATATCATCAGATTTTGTTTTAAAGGTCAAAAAGTGACTTGAATGCAGTCCTTCTATTGTAGAGATGTAAAATTGTCTCAAACATGCAATACTTGCATCTGTTTTAATTAAACAAAACCTTCTAATGCAATTATGCTGGGTTGTTTTATAATGCCAGCCTTCTTGCTATGTGTATTTTTAAAAAAAGTAACATTCCCAATACACCAGAAAATAAAACATCCTCCTTGGAAAAGGAGCTAAGGTTAGTGGTTTGGTTAAGATGTGAGATAACACATACAACCTTTGGAAATATCTTGACCTTTTATTCTATTTTTACCTCTGGCTAGGACTTAATTCTGACTTGGTCATATTTCATGTGAGCCCTAAACTTTTTTTCTTAACAAAACTGGGAGCTGGAAGTTTGTCTTCCCTTTATCTGTAATTCACTCCTTAGGAACATATGACTGATTTGATTACATCATTTTCTTAGTTGTCTTGTTTAAACAACCAAGATTTACACTTAGTGCATCATTAATATAGTAAAACTGTGGCATTTCACAGACCACTGTTCAAATTTTAACCTAAAGCCACCTAAGAGATAATAGAAGTTACCAAAAACTTGGTTAAAGAAGTAGATTCTTGCAATTTTAGCAAGAAACGAAGGAAAGAGGGAGATGTTTAGGGACAAAATCCAACAGCTTCAGCCCCTGACAACTGGAGCCACCAGCACTGATACTGGAGAGAATTAAAGTGAGGGATTTAGAGGCAGGAGAAGACTATTTCATGCAATGATCTGGCTGTAACAGCAACTGCCTACCCTGCTCTTTCCCTCCCTGCATTATGACCAGACACTTCCTTGTCTAGGTACATTACAACAGATGCAGTCTAACCAAGGACATGCACAAATATTTCATTGTGACTGTTGTTGGCATAGCAGCTTTTTTTTTTCCCCTTTAACTACCCTTGAGAAAGTATTTTGTCAGAGCTGCAACTCTGGTATTTCATTTCTTGAAGGTGTGGAGTCAGGAAATGAGTCACTTGCTGCAGAATACCCAGCTTTCTGTAGCCACAGTATTGACATCTCTGATCCAGTTAAGTTTCCCCAGGACATCAGTGGGGAATTCAACAATATTAATGCTATTCAGTGTCCAAGGGGAGGTG
>NC_063372.1:7493273-7510457 GCF_021869965.1 Rhincodon typus
ATATTGTCACTGGCTTGCACTTGTGTGATGCAAAAGTGAGTTGCCACTTAGCTCAAGCCTGAATGCTGTATGCAGTCATAAAGTGTTTATTTGACTAAAGAGACAGCAATGTAAACAAATAATGTGAAATCATCAGTGAACATCCCCACTTCTTATGATGGAGGGCAGGTCCTTGATTAAACAGTTGAAGATGGTTGGGCCTAGGACATTGGCTTGAGACATTCCTGCAACAACATCCTCAGGCTGAAATTATTGGCTGTTATCAGCTATTGTCCCTTGTGCTAGGTAGGATCCTGCCAGTGGACGGTCTTCCCCCTGTTTCTTATTGATTTCAATTTTTTTGATGTCTCCTTAATGACACTCTCAGTTAAAAGCTGACTTGATATCAAGGGCAGCCACTCTGAGCTCACCTCTGGCATTCAGCTCGATGTTAGATATAGTGAGGTCTGATGCAATTGGTTGTGCTGGAACACTGAGCATTGTTGAACAGGTTGGAGGTGAATATGCTACTTGATTGTACTGTTGATGACACCTTCCATCACTTTGCAGATGACTAAGTCAGCTCCTTTTCCTAACAGCACTGTGGGTGTACCTACATGGATTTCAGGCATTGAAGGAGGCAGCTCACTGTCACATTTTCAAAGGCATTAGGGATTGGCGACTGGGCTGGCTTCCATAATGGGGAAGTTCAACAGAGGCCAAGGTGGATCTACATCACACTGAAATTGGTTGTAAATGTTTGCAATTTGCGCAGATGAGCCTGCTGTCAATTGTTTAGTTGGTAGTAGAAGTGCTTCTTGATTCACAAGGAACAGGACCAAGTCAGACTTTAGTTTTTGAGCACAAAAATTAAGGCTGACACTTCAGTACTGAAGGCTCACTCCACTGTCGGAGATGTAGACTTTCAAATGAGATATTATACTGAGGCCCCATTTTCCTTCTTGGGTGGTGTATCTGGTGATTATAACATTTCTGTTTCTAGAAACTTGCTGTGTGCAAATTGGTCGCCATGTTTTCTACATGACAACAGTGACTACACTTCAAAAGTATTTAATTGGCTGTAAATACCGAGATGCCTGATGGTCACAAGAAGTGCTCTATAAATGCAAGACTTTCCTTTTTCTTTTCATTGTCCACTACCATTCATAATGAATGTGAGAAGAGTACTCCGTATGGACAATTAATACTGGATTTATCAGCAAAGTCTACATTCCTAGAGTGAACAAAAACACACCACCATTACTTTCAGGCCAGGGAGTGAACCAAGGTATGTCATGAGTACAATTCTGCAGATGATGATCAATAGCATCTTATGAAAGAAACAGTTTTGAGATGTTAGATCAATTCTGAACAGGCACCTACCAGTGGGCATGAGGGAGACTAAAGGGCTTCTTGACACCCAAACCAAATTTTAATTTAACTTTCCTTTATTTTTTGTTGCAAGGTAATGGTGTGGCCCTTTAAAAATTAGGCAATTAATATTTTATAACACCTGCCAATTATCATTAACATAAAAAAAATCTGTTCCCATTAATGTGCCGCACCAGGGGCAAATGGTGGGGTAACGGTAATGGCACTGGAGTAGTAGTATAGAGGTCCAGGTCAATATTCGGATCTTGTGGCACAATTGTAGCATCCCTACCTTGGGTCAGGAGGTCCGGGCTCAAGTCCCCTCACATGTCCATACAGGTTTATTAAAAATAACATGTGCCACACAACTTATTGGAGAAAGTCCCCAGTGCATAGGCAGGTCTTTGTTTCCATAAACACTGCGTAGTGGTAATGTCACTGGACCAATAATCGAAATACCCAGGCTAATGCCTTGGGGATGTGATCTCAAATCTACCACGGCAGCTGGTGAAACTTAAAATCAGTGAATTAAAAACAGCTGGAACTGAAAGGTAGACTCAGCAATAGTGAGGATGAAACTATCATGGAAACCCATCTGGTTCACCGACATCCTTTTGGGAAAGACATATAAGAACATAAGAACAAGGAGCAGGAATAGGCAATTCAGCCCTTCAAGCCCGATCTGCCATTTGATATGATCATGGCTGATCTCATCTCAGCCTCAACTCCACTTTCCTGCCTTCTTTCCAAAACCATTCAACCGATTACTAGTTAAAAATCTGTCTCTCTCCTCTTTAAATTTACTTAATGTTCCAGCCTCCACTGTACTCTAAGATAGTGAATTCCACAGATTCATGACCCTTTTAGAAAAGTAATTTTTCCTCATCTCTTTTTAAATCTGTTATTCCTTATCCTAAAACTTTGACTTCTCATTCTAGATTGCCCCACATGAGGAAACATCCTTTCTATATCTGTACATCATCTTAAATATTACCCTTATATGATTTGGCATACATGTGACTCCAGACCCAGAGCAGTGTGGTTAACTCTTAACTGCCTCTGAAATGGTCTAATAGTCCACTCAGTCTTAGGGCAATTAAGGATGGGCAACAAATGCCTTGCCAGTTTTCCTCAAAGACTAAACAAAGCCTTCTACCAACACTGTGGTGGACAGATTTATCTTCAAAAGGTAAATTGGAGAGGTCAAGTAGGCTTTTCCCTCTTGTTCGTTCTCTCATCACTTATCACAAGCCCAATTTGGCAACTGCATCCTTCAGGACTTGGCCAGCTCAGTCATTAGTGTTGCTACCAGCCAATCATGGTGATGGACACTGATGCCCCAACAAAAGTACATTCCATGCTTTTGTAATTCTCAGTGCTTTCTCCAAGTGGTGTTCAACACTGAGTACTAATTGATCTGCTGAAGGTGGGTGGTAAGTGGTAAGCAGTATACTTCCTTGCCCATACTTAACCAAATGCCATGAGATTTCATAGGGTCTGGTGTCAATTTGGAGGTCTCAAAACCACTCCCTCCTGATTATATACCACTGTGCCACCACTTATGGTAAATGAGTCCCACTGGTGGGATAGAACATATCCAGGATGGTGATGGAGATGTGACCTGAAAGGGATAATTTGATGAGCATGATTATTTAAGGCTATTGTTCATCGGACAGTTCTCTCAATTTTGACACAAATGCCAAGAGGTTAGTTGGGTACTTTAGCCCATGCCAGGTGGTGTGTTCAATTTTATGCTTATTACAGGTTTATTTTGCAGCTATTGTGGTAATCAAGTGGCTTGCTAAGCTATTTGACAGGGTACTGAATTATATAATTTCATTTATACCAAATGGTTCTATCAACGTAACTGAATATGCTAAGAGCTTTATTTAAGCCTTTTTCTACATTGATCAAGAACATCTGTGTGTATAACACTGAAATGTCTCAACCTCTTCAGTATCACTCCCTGTAAGTGATATATCTATTTTGCAACATGTATGACCTTACATTTATCTATGTTTAATGCAATTTACATTGTATGACCCACTCCTGAGCATGTGAGTTCTCCAGCTGTAGTCTGCTGAGATATTCCTGGGGATCTGCAAACTGATGTGAAAGGGCCAAACAAGGTGTGTGATATGGCCAATTACCCTAGGCACTGTGATTAAGTAAAAAAGAATGAGTGAGGTCTGGAGGAAGGGAGGTGGGAGCAGAGTGCAATAACCATTGTGCTGAGGATAGGCGCAATCTTGTGTACTTAAAAGTATTGTGAAAACAGTTTCTATATACAATACTTTCATATTATGAGTATGGTACAGTGTTCTAATTTTGATCGTGGAGGGATCAATAATTATTAACCTATTTCCTTCAAGAAATAAAGTTTGTGAACCTTTACCCAAGCACATCTATATTTCTATATTGACCACATCCCTCAACTGTTTTAACCAGTGCACAGATTTTGGTTTAATCTGCAAATTTACCAACTGTACTGTCAAAATCACTGTCTGGATCATTCCTAAATACAAGGTAGAGTACGGAACTTATGAACAATCCCTGAGGAACATCACCAGTAATGTGGGTTTCGGTTGAGGCACATCCATTAGTTGCTACATTTTTGCTGTGGCATTACAGCCAATTCCTAATCGAGTGTTTGAAATTCCTGCTGATACAATCCTGCTAAATAACCTGGCATGAGATACCTAACCAAAGATTTTGGAACATCCAGGTAGAGAATACTTACTGGGATTCCCTCATCCACTATGCGAGTAACTTCTTCAAAGGACTGTTATCTAATATGTATAACACAGTCTATTTTTACAGAAGCCATTTTATGAACTTCAAATGAAATCTTCACATATTCCTCATACTATATCTTTGATCACCAACCTTTTCTGTTGATCAAAGAAGTAGTATGAGGAATATGTGAAGATTACACATAAAACTCCCAGAAAAATAGTAATTTATTGTGTTTTTGTGGGATGTGACCTGCAGGTTTATCAGACACATGTACACAAGCTGTGTTCTGTGTAATGTGTACACGGGTACCCAATATTCTTTCTCTGGAGTTCAGTTTTTTGGCATCAGACACCCTCCAGAATCTTACTGTAAATATTGGGATTTTTTTCTCATCTATGTTATTTTATTGATCTTTGGACACCCGAGGTGACGTACAGAATTTGCTGGGAAGGTGCTTTGATACACAATCTCTAATACAGAAGTGAAAATGCTATTATTTACAGAGAAGGCTGATACTTGATTTTTTTTTGCCACTGCCTATCCACAAAAGATTATTCGTAAAAGGGAATTGAAACCGGCTTTCCGTTCCATTCTCCCTTTCACGATATTCGCCCTTAATTCATGTATTTAAACAAATACACAGTATTCTCAATTGCAGCAATATAGCTAATTTAAACTTCATCTAAAACAATCACAGCACACTGTAATTTTAGCACAATATCGTGTGTAGCCTTTGTCTTTTCGACATTGCAAAGTCAAGGGTACATGATGGAAGTGTGATATAAATTCTGCAGCAACTGCAGAGTCGGTCAAACTACTTTCCTCATAGTCCGCATTCTGCAATCCCGTCACATCTCCACCCTCACTGCAGATGTCTACATAACACACATTTCATTATTCCTCTTCTCATGTTCTATTAAAGCTTTCAGTGTCCCTTGTGCTTTCTTCTTTGCTCATCCTTCTACAAAAATTAAAACATGTTAAATAGGTGAACTGATTTTATTTTAAAGTCACCCTTTTCCAAGATTTGATCTGTGAAAGATGAAGGGCGTGGTTTGACTGCTGGTGAAATTGAAGAATAGGGCTGCATGGCAAAGAAGATATTCCAATTCAAATCTCACCACTTGCTCAAGCGAAAGGTCCTCGCCCCTTTTCTCGTACATTCTGCGGTGATTTTTTTTGCGCAGTCCCTGAAACAGAATTTGTAACGTTAAAGCTGACGTGTTTTAAAATGCCAACATTTGCCCAATCCACTCTAACTGACATCTTCTCCCGCCACCTCCCTTCTTCCTCGGAGCCAATGTCAATGAAAGACTGGACTAAGGCCGGCCTCCATTAATATAAAAAGGCACTATCCGCCAACGTTTCCCATTCGGTTACTTGCATCGACTCGTTATTGTCGAGCGAAGTAACAGTCACATTCTTTGTAAGGTTATTCTTATCGTTATCGGACTTGAATAAAAATGGTAAGTATACAGTTTCATTTTTCATTCAAAACTAATTTATATTCCTTGCCGCCCATCATTTTGTTGGTGCACAAATGAACCAAAGTTAATCAGTAACTTTCATTTTATCGCTGTCGTGGTGCATTGTTTTTGAGGTGCAGTAGAGTTTGTAGTCGAAAACAGTGTTGCTTTGAAGTAGCTAATATAGCAACATTGTTTAGAATTGAAACTCACTGGCCTTTAAATATTCAATACTAAAGCTCGATGGCACTAGCGTTCCCTCTACCCCCTCCCCCAAAACGTAATTCTCCAGCATGTAAAATATTCTTTGTCTGGGAGAAATCATCTAATCGATTAATTTCGCTCGAGTGATGCGGAAAGAGTGATCCTTGTGTAGCATCCATGTGTGTAATGCGCTGCACTGGTTGTGGAGGGGGAGAGAAGAGGCGTCGCTCTGCTCTTTTTAAACGCGAAGTTTACCCGCGGGAATCAAGATGTTTCTTTTTCATCCGCTCGGTTTTAAAGCGCGCCAGCTCTTCATTTGTGAAGTGATTGAGTGATAAGCGCGCGAGTAAAGAAACACTGGGTGCGCAGTTTAAAACCTAGAGGGAGATTTGAGGGTGGAGACGGGTAGACAAAGCAATCATTCTCACTTTGTAACTTAAATTGCTCGGTTTTCTTGCAAAATGTTGAAAATCTCAGGCTAACAATGGCTGCCATGCCGTGTGTAAATGTGGCTCTGTGGTAAATCGGTCGGTAGATCAGTTCCAGCCGTGAAATGTACCCGTCTTTGCATCTATTCCATCTTTTGTTCAGCAATAAGTAGCTTCCCACAAGAAGAAAAATCTGGCGATGGACGGTGGCTCTTGGTGGATGGAGACACTTCATCGCGCAGTTCGGGTACTAACATGGCGGACCCGCTCTGGCCTGTAGGTGCCGCAGTGCGCACTACACCCTAGGTATTGTAGTTCTGTCACTGGTTCCCGCGCACACAAAGAAGCGGCGGGAAACTACACCCCCCAGAATTCTTTGTCGAAGCCTGGACCCGCTCACTGCGCGTGTGTTGCTTTTGCAGGTTCAGGCGCCAAGTGGAGCTAAAGCGCTTAAGGCAAACGTAAGAAAATTGAACATCTCCGACCTTAACCATTATCGCCAGTGCATCAGCCAAGGATGTTTTTAATATCGCTGTTCCTAACGACTACCGTTTAATGGTCGTCGTGGTCTTCGAGACTGCTGCTTCAACTAACATACAGGACACATATATCCTGAAGTGATTGTATGTCTAATGTTTCTTCGTTTCTCTCTCTTTCTCTTCCCCCACCCCGTTCTTTTTCTCTCCTACAGCGTGAGTGCATCAGTATCCATGTTGGCCAGGCTGGAGTCCAGATCGGAAATGCCTGCTGGGAGCTCTACTGCTTGGAACATGGCATCCAGCCTGATGGGCAGATGCCCAGTGACAAGACCATCGGAGGTGGAGATGATTCCTTCAACACCTTCTTCAGTGAGACAGGAGCAGGCAAACATGTTCCACGAGCTGTGTTTGTGGACTTGGAGCCAACTGTAATAGGTAGGTGATGGGCACGTGTAACGGTTACCTTGCAGACCTCTTCTCTGGTTATGCCAAATGAATCTGATTTCATCTCAGTTAAGTGTGTTAATGTATCACTGAAATCCCACTCTCTCTCCATCCTAGATGAGGTTCGTACTGGTACTTACCGCCAGCTGTTCCACCCTGAGCAGCTGATCACTGGGAAGGAAGATGCAGCTAATAACTATGCCCGTGGTCACTACACAATTGGCAAGGAGATCATTGACTTGGTTCTGGACCGAATCCGTAAACTGGTGAGTTGGATCTTACATTTGAATGTGATCCCTTTTTTATTTTTTTTTTAAACTTAAACCTTCAGTAAAAGTCACTGCTCAGTTTGTGAAGTGATGAAGGAAATGTTGACTCTTAATTGCGCACACTCTCTGTCAGTGTTCTGTAGAAAATTTCAGCTGTGTTCTTCCAATTGGGTCTGTTTTTATGTTTGTTGTTTTTTAAAATTAACTATACTGAACATAATGAATGTCTTGCAGAGCTACAAAGAGAGTGAGTCTCCATTTGATTCACCCAATTATGCTTAAGTGGTAGCGACTTTGTTTTAGACTAATATCCAAATGTATGGAGGAGTGATGGATGCTGCTTGAATCTTCTCTCTCTCCCTTTGGGAAAACACTTGGACAATGAAGAGAGCAGATGTTTACTGTAATTAACACTTGTGGTATTATTTATTTTCTTTTTAAAACAGGCTGACCAATGTACAGGTCTCCAAGGTTTCCTGGTCTTCCACAGCTTTGGCGGTGGCACTGGCTCTGGCTTTACATCTCTGCTGATGGAACGTCTCTCTGTTGACTATGGCAAGAAATCCAAGCTTGAATTCTCCATCTACCCAGCTCCCCAGGTGTCCACTGCAGTGGTAGAGCCTTACAATTCCATCCTGACCACCCACACTACCCTGGAACACTCCGATTGCGCTTTCATGGTCGACAACGAAGCCATCTATGACATCTGCCGAAGAAACCTAGACATTGAGAGGCCAACTTACACCAACCTGAACCGCCTCATCAGCCAGATAGTGTCCTCTATCACTGCCTCCCTTCGCTTTGATGGTGCCCTGAATGTTGATCTGACCGAGTTCCAGACCAACTTGGTGCCATACCCCCGTATCCACTTCCCCTTGGCCACCTATGCACCAGTTATCTCTGCTGAGAAGGCATATCATGAGCAGCTTTCTGTGTCTGAGATAACTAATGCTTGTTTTGAGCCAGCCAACCAGATGGTCAAATGTGACCCCCGCCATGGCAAGTACATGGCCTGCTGCCTCCTTTACCGTGGTGATGTAGTGCCAAAAGATGTCAATGCAGCTATTGCTACTATTAAAACCAAGCGTAGCATCCAGTTTGTGGATTGGTGTCCCACTGGTTTCAAGGTTGGTATCAACTACCAGCCTCCTACTGTGGTTCCTGGAGGTGACTTGGCCAAGGTTCAGCGGGCTGTGTGTATGCTGAGCAACACCACAGCTATTGCTGAAGCCTGGGCTCGCCTGGACCACAAGTTTGACCTGATGTATGCCAAGCGTGCCTTTGTTCACTGGTATGTTGGTGAAGGTATGGAGGAAGGAGAGTTCTCAGAAGCCCGTGAGGATATGGCTGCTTTAGAGAAGGATTATGAAGAAGTTGGTGTTGACTCTATTGAAGGGGAAGGAGAGGAGGAAGGGGAAGAATATTAACAAGTTTTTGACATTACATAACACTGCTGCTGTAACAGGGAGCCAAGATAGAAGTTAAATGTTGGTGAAGATTGACCAAATTGAATTGGGTCTCAATTTTCTATCATCCATTGGGCATTGCTGCATGGTTATGTCGATTTTGTTGTTTGCATTTTTGTATTAAGTAAATGCGCTGTTTATGTTTTTGGCTGCCCAGTGTTCAGTCTCTGCTAGATTGTACTTGAAACCCTCTTGAATTAACTTGAAGGCTTCAGTTCAGTGACCAGCTAATGTTTTTGTTAGTTTAAGTTGCAATGTGAGCTAAATGTAATGAGACCTACCAATTGAATGTGTAGCAATGTACATCTGAATTGAGATTGCTATGCAGCATTGTGAAAGCAAGTTGTCACAAATGTAACTCCTGTTCTGTCTTGATAGTATTATCAATAAATAAGATCCCTGTCATCTTTTGTCTTTGTTGCATTTTATGAGAAAATAAAGTGTGAATTTTTTTATCCTTTTCTTTAAAAAAAGAAAAAATTTAAGAGCCTCATCCCTTACTATACACACTTTTTAAGGCAATTTCAATATCTGAAATACTTGAGTGGTTTGTTTTTTCACTTTATCAGCAGTAACCTTACACAATTAATAGGTGACCAGGAGATTGCTATTTTTCAAATGTTGATAGTCCCAGCATGATGGGCACAAAATGATACCAACAACTTCACCCATTACTCAGTCCCAATTCCTGACCAGGAAGACAGGGTTAAACATGGAAGAATGAGTAAAACAGAATTTTGATTACTTATGGAAGGGGGTAAAAGTTGACCTTGAAGGAGTGCAATAGAGCTTCATAAGGCTGGTTTGCAAAGTGATGTACTTGACCCTCTGCCCAAAAAGAGTTAAGCAGACCTGGCCTCTGCATGGAGACTTAAAATTATAAAATTACAATATGAAAATGGGGGAAGAGGAGGAAACGAATCTTTTAGGAGCTTGACAAGCTAGATATTGAGACTACAGCTTCAACATGAAGGTTACAGTCCTTGAATTAAGTTGGTTATTTATGTCAAATGTTTGTGAATCTTGGGCTAGTTTGGGTTATTTGTGGTTTTCTTTTGTTGGGGGTGTGGGTGGGGGAATATGGGATATCCAAGATGGTAGAGTTAAAGTAGGAAAATTGGAGCTGGATTGGAATACCATTGTTTTACATGTTTCTGAATTGGAACACCACCACAAACCAATTTTTAGCAAAAAGTATTTTCAGCAAGGAACTTTTTTCTAATGGTTACTTTAACTTTGGGTTGTAAAAATGCTCCTAATGATTTAATCACCTTTAACTTCAGACACCTTGAATAGTTTATTCTGTGACAAGTGCTGAACTTAAGTACCAAAGAAAACCTCCTGACTAAACTTACCCACATCCCATTTTTAAAAAAAAAGTACCATTGGCAATGCCACCATTTGTTGCCCTTGAACTGAATTGCTTTCCACACCGTTTCAGAACAATTGAATCAGCCATTTTGGTGGTCTGCAGTCAAATGTGTCCTCCAAAGGACAATACCAGTTGGTTCTGCTATAATGTGTGTTCTGGCAACGCGAATTGGCTGTACCACAACTGACAAATTGGGGAATGCTATTTCTAAAACATGAACTTGTGTTGGCTATAATACAATTCCAGTGTTACGCAGAGTAAGTGTCAACATCACATCATTTCACGAGCTTTGTCCTGAGCACGTGCAACATTAGTGCTGAGAGAGTCTGTGTTGGTGTCACATGATCTATTTTGTGGGCTTGTATACAGTTTGACAGAAATTTCTCCCAGATTTTTTTTCAAGATTTTAAAGGCTTCGATCCATCAGAGGAGTTCCCAATGAAAGAACATTGATCCTCCAAAGTAAGTTGGATTTGAAGATGTGAAGAGTGAGGATGTTGAAGCGTGGTTTGAGTCCCACTGTGAAGAACTCTACAGCTGAGCTACAACAGCTTTTGGCTGAGGGGCAAGTGGAAGCTGGAGATGAAGAAGATGAAGTCTGAGATGCAACACCACAAGAGCTTTCCACTTCTGTTTTGTCTTCTATTCTGAGGGAAATTGAGAAGCAGTTGCAGCTCTTAGAGGACAGTGATTACAATGCAGAACACAGCAGGGTAGCAGTTTGTAAAATAAGATCTTATTTGGACCCTATGAACAGCTTCTTCATGAAAGAAGAGAAAGGGTAAAGCAGCAAAAACTGGATGTCTTTTTTAAGCCAACCCCCAAGAAACAGTCAGAAGACAATGAACCACAGCCATCCACGTCTGCATTAACTATTTTTCACTCTAACCCTGCAACCACAACTGCACCCGAAGGTGATGATGATGATGATGATGACGACTCTCAGGCCCTGCAAAACAAATGAGCAACCTCAAAACTTCCTCCTCCATCGAGTCATCATGACATTTTTTCAAGGTAAGGTGTTAAATTTACTTTTATTTCATTATTAGATATGAATTAAACACATATTCAAACTGTGCTATCCTTTGTGTTAGGCTTTTGAGTGCTTTTTTTTGGTGGTCTGTCCCTAACCCTACTTTTCCCATAGGCTCTGTTATTTCTATAGCACAATTTTCTATAACGCAATGTTGTGCAGGAACACAGCTATCACGTTATAGCAGAACTGATGGCAGTTAATTGGATGGGCTTTTACAACAATCAACAAAAGTTCCATGGTCACTATTATTAAATTTCAATTCCAGATTTTAAGCAGTGTAACATAAATCCACTAGCTGCCATGGTGGGTTTGGAACCAACATTCCCCTACAGCATCAACCTGGCTGTCTAGATTACTAGTCTAGTAACATGATTACTACACCATCTTATATCAGTACTATATCAAAGCATGCCAGCAACTAGTTAAAACATCTTAGAATCCATAAATGGCTGAACTTAGAATTAGTGACTAAAAACATCTGAAGATGCATAATTAATGAGGGAAAAAAACTAATGTTTCACATGACCTATATATTTGTGACATT
Organism: Rhincodon typus; assembly: GCF_021869965.1. Classification (NCBI taxonomy): domain Eukaryota; kingdom Metazoa; phylum Chordata; class Chondrichthyes; order Orectolobiformes; family Rhincodontidae; genus Rhincodon; species Rhincodon typus. The sequence continues at coordinate 7,505,068 of NC_063372.1, forward strand.
ATTTGCCATCATAACCCATTTGATTATTTGAATCTGACTTTAAATATTCTTGTGTAATCAAAATATATAAATCAGTACGAATTTTCTTTTAAACAAAATCTTCCTTTGTGGTGGTTCCAACTCTGCTTTGAAAATGATAAAAGCATACATTGATCACTTGGCATTGAGAGCACACAAGAAAAGGCTTCTAAACAACAGTGACTTATATAGCTCAGAAACAAAAACAGAAATTGCTGGAAAAACTCAGCAGGTCTGGTAGCATCTGTGAAGAGAAATCAGAGTTAACATTTCGGGTAGAGTGACCCTTCCTCAGAAGGTAATTCGGAAAATGTCGGTTTATATGCAGAAGATAGGGTGGGGCAAGGGGGTAAGGAGTAAACAATAGGTGGGGATAGAGCCCAAAGAGAGAGAAGAACAATTGGACGAAGGAGTGGATAACAATCTGGCTAGGAAAATGAATAGCTGTCAACGGAAACTGTTAGTGTGTAATAGCAGGCTATGTGATAACAAGGCCTTGTGTGTGGGGTAGGGGGCTGGGGCATGGGAGAGTTCAGGCTCTAAAATTATTGAACTCGATATTGAGTCCGGAGGGCTGCAGGCTCCCCAAGCAGAAAATGAGATGTTATTCTTCCAGCTTGCACCGAGCTTTGCTGGAACACTGCAGCAAACCAGAGACAGAGATTTTGGCAGGGAGCAGGGTGGTGTGTTAAAGTGGAAGGCAACTGTAAGCTCAGGGTCTTTTTTGTGAGCAGGACATAGATGTTCTGCGAAGCGGTCACCCAGTCTACGTTTTGTTTCCCCAGTGTAGAGGAGGCTTGTGAGCAGCAAATACAGTAGACTAGATTGTGGGAAGTGCAGGTGAAGTGTTGCTTCACCTGGAAGGTATGTTTGGGCCCTTGGATACTGAGGAGGGAGGAAGTAAATGGGCAGATGTTACACCTTTGGCGATTGCAGGGGAAGGTGCCTTAGGGCTGTGCACAGGTGTTGGGATTGAAGGAGGAATGGACCAGGGTGTCCTGGAAGGTACAGTCTCTGCGGAAGGCAGACAAGGATAGGGAGGGGAATATGTATCTGGCAGTGCCATCTTGCTGGAGGTGGTGGAAATGGTAGCTGGTGATCTTCTGGATGTGGATGCTGGTGGGACGGTAGGTAAGGACAAGGGGAACCCTATCGCTGTTGCAGGAGGGAAGAGAAGGGGTGAGGGTGGAAGTGTGGGAGATGGGTTGGACCCGGTTGAGGGCCCTGTCAACAACGGTACTGGGGAATCCTCTGTTGAAGAAGAAGATGGACATTTCGGAGGCTCCCTTGTCAAAGTTGGCCTCCTCTGAACATATGCGACGGAGACAGAGGAACTGAGAGAATGGGATGGAGTCTTTACAGGAAGCAGGGTGTGAGGATGTATAGTCCAGGTAGCTGTGGGAGTTGGTTGGTTTATAGTGGTATTAGTGGCCAGTTTATCCCCAGAAATGGAAACAGAGATGTTAAGGAAGGGAAGGGGGGAGTCAGAGATAGACCATGTGAAAGTGAGGGCAGGGTGGAAATTGGAAGCAAAATCAATGAAGTTTTCCAATTCCAGATGAGAGAGGGAAGCAACACCGATGATATCATCGATATATCGGAGAAAGAGTTGTGGGTGGGGGATGGCGTTGGACTGGAACAAGGAATGTTCCACGCATCCCACGAAAAGACAGACATAACTGGGACCCATGTGGATACCCATGGCTGCCCCCTGACCTGAAGAAACTTTTATAGCTCCTTTAATGTAATGAAAAGTTGACAGGAACATTACTAAACAAAGTATGACACATGCTTCAAGAGGCAATATTAGGACAGGTGACCAAAAGCCTGGTTTAAATGGTAGGTTTTAAGATATGTCTTAAAGGAGAGAAGAGAGAACACAGGGAATTCCAGAGCTTGTGGCCCAGGCAACTGAAGTCACAAACATGAATGGTAGGTCTATTATTATTGGGAATACCAAAGGAGCCATGAACAGTGTGGGGCTGGAAGAACACAGCAGGCCAGGCAGCATCAGAGGAGCAGGAGAGTTGACGTTTTGGGTTGGGACCCTTCTTCAGAAATCTGATTTCCTCTGAGCCATGACTAGAACAGCACAGATATCTCAAAGGGTTGTGAATGCAGGAGATTGGTAGAGATGGGAAGGGGTGAGGATATGCATAGATTTGAAAACGGTTGAAAATTTTTAAACCAACACACTGCCTTATTGGGAGCAATTGTAGATCAGCGAGAACAAAGATGATAGAGGAATGGAACTTGCTGCAAATTAAGACAGGACAGTAGAGTTTTGGATTACCTTAAGTTTAAGGGGGATAGTGGGTCAGATATAAATATAAATGCAACATTTGGGAGAGTTAAGCTGACGTTTCTGTGCACTGATCCTGTGCACCTGGGAGGCATCACAATGTTCAGCTTCTCAATGTGGGGTTTGACCGCTCATGGGGTCATGTTGCAGGTCCGGTCGGATCCACGCGACTTCATCGTTGTCTTCTTGTCATCGTTGTAGTTCACCAGACCGGAAACTTTAACTCTGTTTTTTCCCTTCATAGATGCTGCCAGACCTGCTGAGCTTTTCCAGCAACTTTGTCTTTGTTCATCGTTGTCTTTCCAGCTCGGTAGCTCTGTCACTTTATTTTGGGTTGATTGCCCTGAGGCCTCCTCCTGATGTCCTCGTATGGGAGACCAGGGCCCCGTGTATCTCCATCCCCACTCAATCATGGCTGGCGGCCTCAGATGACGAGCTGGGTCCCCGTCGGTCGACTCAGCGAGTCCCTTCAGACAATGTCTAGTGTCAGAAGAGGTGCGCAACCTGTGCAGCATGACAGTCTCCAGCTCAAAGGTGACGGATGCGGAAGCGATGCGAAAAGGAGCACATTGCCAGGGCCCCAGGGACGATGTCAGACAGTGGCGACTGGAGGAGCAGAGAGCGTGAAGTCTACGGAGAGGGGAAGATGAACTTTTGAAGCTCTTTCAGTTTTAGTAATATCAATTTAATATTAGTTTATTCTGAATTTTACCATTTGTACAATTTATTCAGTAATTTATTCTGTAATCCAAGCGCTGGAACGTGGCGACATTATACATTTTTCATTGTACCTAGGTACAGGTGACAATATCAAATAAATCCAAATCTAAATGTGAAGTGGTTATTGAGTAAACTCACTCTATGAATGTCAGTACCAGACCGAGGTTAGCTGATCTCAGCAGGGTAGCAATATAAAAACTGAACTGGACCACCATATAAATGGTCAGAGGCTAGGAATTCTGCAATGAGTAACTCCTGTCTCCACAATGCCTGTTCAGCATTTACAAGGTTGTTGGAGGAAAACATGTCAGCTGCAGGACCTCACTACAGGAGTTCCTCAGGGTAATGTCCTACACCCAACCATCTTCAGCTGCTTCACCAATCACCTTGCCATCATCGTAAGGTCAGAAGTGTGGATGTTCACTGATGTTTGCAATGTTCAGAACCATTCATGTCTTTTCAGATACTGACACCGTCCATTCTAAATGCAGGATCTGTACAATATTCAAGCATGGGTTGAAAAGTGGCAAGCTTCATGTGTAGAATGAACTTTCTGAGGAAGTGTTGGATATGGGCACAATTATAACATTTAAAAAACACTTGGATAGGTACATGAATAGGAAAGGTTTGGAAAGATACGGGCCAGGAGCAGGCAGGTGGGACTATAGTTTGAGATTATGTTCGGCATGGATGGGTTGGACCGAAGGGTCTGTTTCTGTGCTGTATGACTCTATAGGTACCAGGCAATGATCACCTCCAACAAAAAAGAATCAACCATCACCCATTTGACACCCAACAGCATTACCATCACGCATTCCTCACTATCAACATACTAGGAGTTATCACTGGCCAGAAACTAATCTGGACTAACCATATATAGTGGCTCCAAAAGCAGGTCAGAGTCTACGAATACTGCAGCGAGTAACTCACTTCCTGGCTCCCTAAAGTCTGTTGACTATCTACAAGGCACAGGTCAGGAGTGTGATGGGATATTCCCCACTTGTCTGGATGGGTGCAACTCTAACAATACTCAAGAAGATTGACACCATTCAGGTCAAAGGCACCTGCTTGATTGGCACCCCATCCACCAACATTCACTTCCTCCACCACTGATAGAGAGTGCAGTAATGTGTACCATCTACAAGATGCACATCAGAAGTTCACCAAGGCTTCATAGACAGCACCTTCCAAACCCATGACCACTACCATCTAAGGACAAGGGCAGCAGATACATGGGAACACACCACCTGCAAGTTTTCCTCCAAGCCAATCACCATCCTGATTTGGAAATATATTGCTGTTCCTTCACCATCGCTGGATAAAAATCCTGGAATTACCTTCCTGACAGCATTGTGGGTGTACCTAAACCAGGAGTTCAAGAAGATAGCTCACCAACATTTTCTCAAGGACACCGGAGATGAGCATTAAGCCCATTAGGCTTCACTCAGCCAGTGATGCCTACATTCCATGAATTAATTTTAAAAAAAGAAGCACTGTGGCATTTCACAGCTTCTCTGACAAGATCTTGCAAACTTACAACCTCTAGAACTTAGAGAAACAAGGGCAGCAGATGAATAAGAACACCATCACATGCAAGTTCCCCTCCAAGCCACACACTTGCCTGATTTGAACCTAATTGGTCATTACTTAATTGTTATTGGGTCAAAATCCCAGAACTCCCTTTGTAACAGCACCGTGGATGTCCCCAGGACCCAAGGATTGCAGACGTTTAAGAAAGCAATTCACCAGCAACTTGTCCAGGCAGTTAGGGACTGGCAACAAATACTGGCCTAGCCAGCGAAGAAAAAAATGCAGTTAAAAAGGACAGAAATCTGACTGCTCTTACTTACTGTACAGTAAATTGTACTGGAAAGTGTTCTCAGGTGGAAGGCAGGATTCAGCTTCCTGAAGACAACCCCAACACCGGTATCACTGCCACACAGTCAAATAATTTGTCTGACACATGAAATGTGGCCACTTGGGTTAAATACTGAAAGTTAACATCTCCCATGGATTATTGAATGGGCTGACCAGTATTTCATGAGTTGGCCCTTGAGAAGAATGTGACGTGTGGATAGGACCAGCCCTTGAATGACTTTACTGAGTTGTACACTGAAACACATTGACTCATTTCCCTTCACCACAAGAGCAGAACATTTTGACAGTGGTCTCCAAAGTCCCAATGATCCCGAGTTCTTCTTCCTAAATTTTCCATACCAAGCAACTAAGTACATAAGGAGATAGTAGGAACTGCAGATGCTGGAGAATCCGAGACAACAAGGTGCAGGGCTGGATGAACACAGCAGGCCAAGCAGCATCATAGGAGCAGAGAGGCTGACGTTTCGGGCCT
>NC_063372.1:7510557-7520922 GCF_021869965.1 Rhincodon typus
ATGTTACCCACATAGTCTCTGGTTAGTTCATCTGTTTAGCCAATTTCAAAAAGGAAATGAAAATGGCTTCTACATTTTTTCATCAAATTTTGATAAAGTTTTGACATATTTGTATACATCCCTATCAGGTTTTTGGCTACAATGGGTCTGCTCATTATCACTCTCTTCCTCACTAAGCCGACCATCTACCTTCACTTCCATCCTGTTATGTCAACTTTCCTGTCTAATTGCCAACTTCTGAAGTTCAAACTCTCTCTCGTTTTCCCTTTCTTCTACAAGGGTCTTCCTCTCCTTTTCTTTTTCTTCTGCCAGAGCAATTCTTTCCCTTTCTTTTTCTTCAGCTCGGGCTCTTCTTTCCCTTTCTTTATCTTCTAACTCCAATTTTCTCATTTGCAATTTAATTTTTTCTAACTCCACCATACTTGACTGTTTCTCCGATATACCTAAATGTTCATCTAACTCCATTACAATTTCAGTTTTCTTATTATCCCTAGTTAAACCCAATCCTGGCCTGTTTGCTAATTCTAAAAGCGTCACCTTTTTCTGCCTTTCTAAACTTTCTTGGCAAATTTGGGAAGCATCTTTGACCTCCAAAAACATCTTTAGCAATGTTAAGAGCCATTTCCGCCACTTTTGATTTCACCAACAACAAGTAACCAAAATTAAGCAGATTTTCCACTTCTCACTTAAGTTATATTTAAAAATCTAGGACACTAGTCCCCAAGTCTGTTTAAATCTGCTGGGACCTTTTGTACCCTAAATCTGATCAAACCTGTCCAACTCTATCCAAATCCCAGACGACAAGGCTCCAATCTGTTATAAAGTGGAGGTGGACTCCTCTCTGAGAACTAAAACACCCAAAGAGGAGCACCTCCCCCTATAATCTGTAAAAGGAGTGTGAAAAGTGGTGTAACCTGCCTTTCAGCAACTTCTAGTGGTTAAATGAAATAAATCCCTGACACTCACTTTAAAATCAACAAGGAGCAATTTATTTATCTAGCTCTAACAGTGAACACATTAACTAAACTACTAACAAAGTGAATAAACCTTTTCTAACTACTAACTATTCCTGAATAAAAGAACATTCTAATGGTATGCTGTTCCAATATTTACAAGTCCCACTTATATAAAAGAAATAGGATTTAGTGTCTCCAAATTACAGCCAGGTTATGTGTCTTCTGGAACATTCTGAGCCTTCTCCGTCGATTCTTCTGTCAGGAATATTCACTAGTTGTGTCATTGGTACCATTGGTATTTAGATGGTGCTTTCTCTAAGACATAGAGGACGCTGTGAGAGCCAGCGATTCTCTTTGGAGAGCTGAGGGCTGTTAGCTCTGAGGCTTTGTCTAACTGCCCCCTTTTTTAATACCCTTGGTGATATATCAATATTTCTTACAATAGGATTGATCCTGTGTTGTCAAAACCATGTGGAACAATCCCTCTTCCGTACCTACACCGGCCCTAAACCCCACCTCTTCCTCCGTTACATTGATGACTGTATCGGCGCCGCCTCGTGCTCCCACGAGGAGCTCGAACAGTTCATACACTTCACTAACACCTTCCACCCCAACCTTAAGTTTACCTGGACCATCTCTAACACCTCTCTCCCCTTCCTGGACCTCTCTGTCTCCATATCGGGCAACCACCTAGAAACCGATATTCATTTCAAGCCCACCGACTCCCACAGCTACCTAGAATACTCCTCCTCCCACCCACCTTCCTGCAAAAATGCTATCCCCTATTCCCAATTCCTTCGCCTCCGCCGCATCTGCTCCCAGGATGAGGCATTCCACTCCCGTACATCTCAGTTGTCCTCGTTTTTCAAGGACCGTAACTTCCCCTCCTCGGTGGTCGAGAACGCCCTCAACCGTGTCTCCCACATCTCCCGCACCTCATCCCTCACACCCCGTCCACGCAATAAAAACCAAAAAAGAATCCCCCTCGTCCTCACGTACCACCCCACCAACCTCCGGATCCAACGCATCATCCTCCGACACTTCCGCCATCTGCAATCCGACCCCACCACCAAAGACATCTTTCCCTCCCCACCCTTATCTGCTTTCCGGAGGGACAACTCTCTCCGTGACTCCCTTGTCCGCTCCACACTCCCCTCCAGCTCCACCACACCCGGCACTTTTCCCTGCAACCGCAGGAAGTGCTACACCTGCCCCCACACCTCCTCCCTCACCCCCATCCCAGGCCCCAAGAAGACTTTCCACTTCAAGCAGATGTTCACCTGCACATCTGCTAATGTGGTATACTGCATCCACTGTTCCCATTGTGGCCTCCTCTACATCGGGGAAACCAAGCGGAGGCTTGGGGACCGCTTTGCAGAACACCTATGCTCGGTTCGCAATAAACAACTGCACCTCCCAGTCACAAACCATTTCAACACCCCCTCCCATTCCTCAGACGACATGTCCATCCTGGGCCTCCTGCAGTGCCACAACGATGCCACCCGAAGGTTGCAGGAACAGCAACTCGTCTTCCGTTTGGGAACCCTGCAGCCCAATGGTATCAATGTGGATTTCACAAGCTTCAAAATCTCCCCTCCCCCAACTGCATCCCAAAACCAGCCCAGCTCGTCCCCGCCTCCCTAACCTGTTCTTCCTCCCACCTATCCCCTCCTCCCACATCAAGCCTCACCCCCATCTCCTACCGACCAACCGCATCCCGCCCCCTTGACCTGTCCGTCCTCCCTGGACTGACCTATCCCCTCCCTAACTCCCCACCTACACTCACCTTTACTGGCTCCATCCCCGCCTCTTTGACCTGTCTGTTTCCTCTCCACCTATCTTCTCCTCTATCCCTCTTCTATCTGCCTCCCCCTCGCTCCCTATTTATTTCAGAACCCCCTTCCCCTCCCCCCTTTTCTGATGAAGGGTCTAGGCCCGAAACGTCAGCCTTCCTGCTCCTATGATGCTGCTTGGCCTGCTGTGTTCATCCAGCCCTGCACCTTGTTGTCTCGGATTCTCCAGCATCTGCAGTTCCTACTATCTCTAAACAATATCAATTATACTTTCAGCTTTCCTCAGTGACTCTTGCTGAGAAGGACACATAGAAAGCAGATGAGCATTATCATCAGACCTGGCTGAGATTTAACCTATCATTGAACCACTTATCAACAGTCACCATCTAGAATGACACAAGGGACAGCAAGCACAGGGGTGACAAGTGAATGGAACTTGATCTGCATTTGGAAATGGGCAGCAGAGTTTGGATGCCTACAGGTGAAGTGAACAGGTTGTAATCTGATTTCAGGGATCAGAAAACAGGTTGTATATCATTCTACACTGGTTCCTGGTCCACTAAAATCTCACTTTTTAAAATGGTCATTCTTGTATTATTCATTATCGTAGCCTCACTCCACCATATCTCTGTGTTCTACTTCAACCCTCCAAGAACTCCATGTTCTTTCAAATCTCCACCTCTTTTAACACCATCACTATCCACCATGTCTTCAGCTATCATAGACATGCAGCATTGAAACAGGCCCTTCAGCCCACCACGTCTATGCTGAACAACAAATACCAAACTAATCCCATTTGGTCTGTAGCTTACTATGCCCTGGCATTTTAAGTACTCATCCAGCTGCCGTTCTTATGTTGTGAGAGTACCTGCCTCCAGCACCCTCTCAGGCAGCGTGTTCCATATTTCTACTACACTCTGGGTGAAAACATTTTCCCCAGATTCCCTTTAAACCACCTACCCCTCACCTTAAACGTATTCGCTCTGGTCTTAGACATGTCTGCCATGGGGAAAAGATTCTTGCAATTGACCCTATCTATGTCTTGCATAATTTTGTATGCTTCAATCAGATCCCCCCCGTCAGCCTCCTTTGCTCCAGGGAAAACAAGTCCGGGCTATTCAGTCTCTCCTGATAACTAAGACTTTCCATCCCAGGCAACATCCCACTGAATCTCCTCTGCATCCTCTCCAGTGCAGTCACACCCTTCTGATTTGGTGATCAGAACTGCACACAGTACTCCGTCTGTGCCCTAAACAGTTCGTTATAAAGTTGTAACAAGACTTCCTTGTTCCAAATTCTATACCCTAGCTCATGAAGGCAAGCTTCCCATACACCTTCTTCACTGCCCTGTCTACCTGTGCTGACACCTTCAGGGATCTAGGGACTTGTGCACCAAGGTCTCTTTGTTCCTCAGTATTCGCTAGCAACCTACCATAGTCTCATAATTCACCCAAATAACTATTGTTCTCTATATTCGTTTAAAATTATTATTGTACACCAAATGTTTCTCCTTCATTAGATCATTATTGCAGCACAACATTTCTGAAGTATGTTATTTATCTAGAAGATTCTGTCGAACAAAACTATGGATTGAATCTGAGGTGCCTGACATTTGTTGAAATGGAGTTATTTGTAATGAATTAGCTGATCTTGGGGACTATAAGTGCTAAAACTAACTTCAGGACCAAAAGCAGGGCAGCGTGAAATCAACTATGATTCCTACTCCATTTGTGAAAATCATGATACCAGAATTGTGAGGCTATACCCATCAGGAAAGGGTGAATAGGCTGAGTCTGTTTTCTCTTGAAAAAGATTAAGGGGTGAGCAAATAGCTATCTTTGAAAGGATGAAATTTTTTAATAGATACTGAAGGAATGTTTCCTCTTGTGGGGAAGAGTATAGCCAGAGGTTATCAATATGAAAGTCCCCAGGAAATCCAATAGGGAATTCCCAAGAAATTTCTTCACCCAAAAGAATGGTGAGAATGTGGAATTCATTACCAGGGAGCAGCTGCAGGGAAATAGAATAGATTAATTCAAGTGGAATCTAGATGGGAATCCGAGACAAAGGGAATGGAGGGTTTTCTAATGGAATTAATTTGGGAAGGATGGGAAAAGGGTCGCATGTAGCATATAAGTCAGCATGAACTGGATGGGGAGATTGGATTGTTTCTGTGCGCTATTATTCTGCGTGGCTCCATATAACGCTATGTAGCAGCACGGTTGTACCCTCACTCTCCTAACAATGACAAGCGATGAATGACTCTTTGGATGAACCATGTGAAAAATGGTTACTTGGGTGATGTAGCAAATGGCTCATTGTGACTGCCTAGTGCTCTCATCCTGGGGAGAAGGGGAATAAAGGGAGAAAGCAGTCACTGCAGTATGAATCACACAGAACGCTGTAGCTGCAGTGTGAGTCACATGGTACACGAGCGACCATTCTTTTGAAATGCATAATTGTTACTGGGGGCGAATAATAATTTTTCCCACTTTAGAAAGTATCCAGATATGGTTGTTTGCCCGTACAAATAAGACGGGGAAGTTTGACTTCCACATATAACAGGCACATTTATATATTCAGATAACATCAACAAATCTATCTACCCTCATTGGAGACGTTTACAATACAATCGAATCTGGACCCCTCCATTTCTAGTCACACACTCCCTCCATCAGCTGATAGATATGATTGACGCTTACACCGGGCTAATGTCTGGTGTAATAATCAGCTTTATGCCTTTTCTACCAGCAGAGAAAAGAAAACTACGTCCCCATATCCAGTGTGTAGGACTGCTTTTGTCTCTTTGCTGAAATATGCTACTCCGGACAGTCAAAATCACCTAAAATACAATAGAATAAAATTAATAATGCTCGTGGGAAATGTTCTAAAATTCCTTTTTTATATAATTCGACAAAATCAGGAATGGACTGTTTCTCTGAAGTCGCTTCAATTTAAAATAGTTACACTGTATTGACGTGTGTCCAGCACAAAAGACTGAAAAATCCCCGCCCCACCCTGTCTCATTCCACAGCCAGTTTCGTAACATGAAACAATAGCAACAAGAGACAAAGTTGCTATATCAAGGAATCCGTTTTATTTTGTCTCCCGACCCTGCCCCAATGGAGGGCAATATTTGCTGCGAAGTTTGTCGGGGTGTGACAATTTAGAACTGAGAAGGCGCCGTTAACATAACAGAACGCGCTGGCCGAATTGCAACATGTAGAACATTTTCTGTTACATTGAGAGAAACAGCAATTTAGTCTTATATCGTTACAAAGAGCTAATGTAACAAACTTCACTAATTATTGTATTAATTTTACAGTAACCAGTAGATAAAATACCACTTTTTACATGCAGGATCTAGTCGTGTAATTCTGCTAAAGAATTGAACGTAGTTTGTAAAAGAATTTTTATTCGTTGGGGGCGGGAAATTCCTTGTGTAAAATAGATGGAAACGTGGCTTCGTTAATTATGAGAAACTTTTTAACGGAGAGAATAGTCAGAAAATTGTTAATTTGTAAATTGGTATTTATAAGATATTTAATAATTTCCTTCATCAAATAAGCAGTTCAACGTAGTCCATGATGTTATCAGTGAAAGAATATTTCCTTTGAATTTCTCTTTATAAGCAAGGCCATTTTGATACTTCAGAAGAATAGTGGCTTGATTAATTGCTGAGGTGTTTTATCCTCCGAAAACCGGAATCTTATTATTTCATCTGCCAGTTCTATGCTGTTTTATCAAATGTCAGCCTTTGTTCCAAATCACTCGTGGTCAAGGCGATTAGTTTATTCAGGAGCGTCTGCCCAATCAGAACCCGCGAAGCAGTTAACGGAACATATCTCCTCCTATCAGAGAGTCAGCATTGTGATAGTTCCTCGTCACTCAAACAGACCTCCTCCAATGAGAATGGCTCCACTGACCAGGACCCGCAGTCTGGCCCCACTATAAGAACATGTCTCTCCCATCTGAGGGTAGGTTTTTTCTTACGACGACCCGTAAAAGTCGCGCTGTAGGAAGAAGTCGCTGAAGCCCTCTCTTTATTCCATTTGTTTTGTCTACTACCAAGGACCAGGCATCATGGTAAGATGCTGTTTAATACAAAGAGTTTTCTTTCTCCCCAGCAAGCTACACATTGGAATTTTGTATTGTAAGACTTGTCCTCGTTTTTAAGCATCTTAATTATGTTTTTTTAAGTACACTTGTTTGACTTAATTTCTGAATTCCACTACGCAAATCTCGTGAACATAAACATCACGGGATAGCTAAATGCGGTCCGAGGTGAAAGGAACAGAAGAAATGCTGAGAGCGTGGGAGGTGGCTCATGTGAGCATAAACACACCACCAAATGACCTGTTTGTGTTGCAAATACAATGCAATAAACTACGTTGTCTGAATGATTTAATTAGAACGGGGAATAACTATTACTATCAAAGATAATGTATATGTACGCTATTCGCATGCAATTTTCCGTCAATACAATCAAATTCACCTTTAAAATGTTAAAGGTGTTGAAATAAAGCCACTTCAATGGACTTCTGCAAGTAATCTTTTCTGGAGAAAAGAATCCCTCGCATTAACAGCGAATTTATTAAGATCGTTTTCGAAGCTTTTCGCTAGCTAATCGCTGCATATGTCTACAAGGATAGATGATGTAACATTTGAACGTGATGTTGGAACATAATGGGCAGTGGCTCTCAATGTGCAGAGGGTGTGAGCTGAATTTGGCATACTTTTCCCTTTTGAAATTGCTTTGTGTCGGGATACTGACGCTTCCACACTTTTCCTGTGCAATGGCTTGTCAACCATAGTTGCGAGCTGAAAGCTTTCGTACCCATCCCCTGGTGAAATCACTGTAGGGCTGCTCAGTAACAGTATACGTCAGTGACGGTCATGCGTGGACACAAAGCCAACGTCAACACGAGGTCACCGTGAAATAGGCAGCTTTGTAAATTGTGTAGCTATGCTAAGATTCAAACTACAGATAATGGAGTCTGTATAAATTACTGGGTTTAAAGAAATAAGATGGCGGTGTGGGGGAGAGTGATTTGATTGCAATCCGTCTGGGAGGGGTCGGTGGGGGAGGGGTGAGATGGCGGCAGTTGGAGACAATCTGCACTGCAGTGTGACCCCACCCAAGTTCAGCATCCGAACCAGTAATTCTAGCCAGTTTGTGTATTGTAGTGCTAAACACAAGAATTGCACGGATGTGTCCTTTTTTCTGGCCAGTACCAGTGATCCAGGTTCAATTCCAGGTTCGGGTGACTATGGAATTTGCATGTTTTCCCCGATTCTGCATGGGTTTCTGCTGGTTTTCCCCTATCAGTCCAAAGATGTGCAGGTTAGTTGGATTGGCCATGTTAAATTAACTATGGTGTTCACAGATGTGTAGGTTAAACGGATTAGCCATGGGAAATGCAGGGCTACAGGGATGGGGAGGGTTCTAGGTCGTATGCTCTTTTGGGAAGTCGGTGCAGATTCGATGGGCCAAATAGCCCCTTTCTGCATTGTAGGGATTCTGATTCTCCACGATACGTGCTTTTGTATCGCAAAAACCGCTTTTGATTTGTACAGCAATCCCATTCTAGGTTTATAATTAGCTTACAGATGGGGCTGAAAGCTTTTGCATCAACTCGCACCTCAAATGGTGGGTTGTAAAATCGTTACTTGTGCTTTAATTTTTTAGGAAACGTTTAAATCAATTATCCTCTTAAATGTATATTCAAGCACAATCATTTGATTTAAAATAAGATTGAATTGCTTTGAAAAATGTCAACCATTGCTAAAAGCACTAAATGTAGTTAAAACATTCTACAGCAAAATGCATGTTGGGATGGTGAAGTACAATTAATTCATAAGTAATTGTTTTATCACAATTGACACTGATGTAAACATCTGATTCCATATTGAAGGTGGCATATATGCCACTTGCTAAATGGCTGGGTGATGTGCTTGATTTCCATATTACCTGCATATCAGAAATACTAAATTCAGTCCTGTTTCTGTCCCAGCTTGACTTCTCGAGTTGTCTGCCTGCCCCTTTCATGAAATGTCCCTCAAGCATGAGTTGCACTCCTGTCAGGTGCATGATACCTTTCACAAAACAGAGGTTGACCTGATGTACAGATATGGTTCAACTGCAAATCACAGTATAGACCTGATGCACATTATTACAATGGTAGTAATACTACCCCTCAAACACTTTCCAATAGTGTCGTACAAGGAATCCAGTCACATACAGGTGCTTCACACAAACTAGATGTATCTTGCAGCTGCCTCAAATTGCGTGGTTACCCAATCTAGCCTCTACATAATTCATGACTGTTCTATCAACTGGTTAGTAAGACCTCTGAGACAACAATCAGATGTATTTTCAGCTGATTCTGAGGTAGCATATGCTTGCCTACCCATCAAGAGAGTAGTAGACTTCTCCTAAAGGTAATGCTTACCATGAGCATGAATGCAGTAATAAATTTGTATGAATGTTTTTTAGATGAGATGTCAAAGTAGTTGATCACAACTTTTATATTTGTTTCTGTGCAGCGTGAGTGCATCAGTATCCACGTTGGCCAGGCTGGAGTCCAGATTGGAAATGCCTGCTGGGAGCTCTACTGCTTGGAACATGGCATCCAGCCTGATGGGCAGATGCCCAGTGACAAGACCATCGGAGGTGGAGATGATTCCTTCAACACCTTCTTCAGTGAGACAGGAGCAGGCAAACATGTTCCACGAGCTGTGTTTGTGGACTTGGAGCCAACTGTAATAGGTAGGTGATGGGCACGTGTAACAGTTACCTTGCAGACCTCTTCTCTGGTTATGCCAAATGAATCTGATTTCATCTCAGTTAAGTGTGTTAATGTATCACTGAAATCCCACTCTCTCTCTATCCTAGATGAGGTCCGTACTGGTACTTACCGCCAGCTGTTCCACCCTGAGCAGCTGATCACTGGGAAGGAAGATGCAGCTAATAACTATGCCCGTGGTCACTACACAATTGGCAAGGAGATCATTGACTTGGTTCTGGACCGAATCCGTAAACTGGTGAGTATACTTTGGCTAAAGTGTGAAGCCAAAGTTGTGACAGGCCTCAATATAGCCATAGTAACTGACATTTGCATTTGTCTTCTGCAGGCTGACCAATGTACAGGTCTCCAAGGTTTCCTGGTCTTCCACAGCTTTGGTGGTGGCACTGGCTCTGGCTTTACATCTCTGCTGATGGAACGTCTCTCTGTTGACTATGGCAAGAAATCCAAGCTTGAATTCTCCATCTACCCAGCTCCCCAGGTGTCTACTGCAGTGGTAGAGCCTTACAATTCCATCCTGACCACCCACACTACCCTGGAACACTCCGATTGTGCTTTCATGGTTGACAATGAAGCCATCTATGACATCTGCCGAAGAAACCTAGACATTGAGAGGCCAACTTACACCAACCTGAACCGCCTCATCAGCCAGATAGTGTCCTCTATCACTGCCTCCCTTCGCTTTGATGGCGCCCTGAATGTTGATCTGACCGAGTTCCAGACCAACTTGGTGCCATACCCCCGTATCCACTTCCCCTTGGCCACCTATGCACCAGTTATCTCTGCTGAGAAGGCATATCATGAGCAGCT
>NC_063372.1:7521684-7547358 GCF_021869965.1 Rhincodon typus
ACCTATGCACCAGTTATCTCTGCTGAGAAGGCATATCATGAGCAGCTAACAGTAGCAGAAATAACCAATGCTTGTTTTGAGCCAGCCAACCAGATGGTCAAATGTGACCCCCGCCATGGCAAGTACATGGCCTGCTGCCTCCTCTACCGTGGTGATGTAGTGCCAAAAGATGTCAATGCTGCTATTGCTACTATTAAAACTAAACGTACCATCCAGTTTGTGGATTGGTGTCCCACTGGTTTCAAGGTTGGTATCAACTACCAGCCTCCTACTGTGGTTCCTGGAGGTGACTTGGCTAAGGTTCAGCGGGCTGTGTGTATGCTGAGCAACACCACAGCTGTTGCTGAAGCTTGGGCTCGCCTGGACCACAAGTTTGACCTGATGTATGCCAAGCGTGCCTTTGTTCACTGGTATGTTGGTGAAGGTATGGAGGAAGGAGAGTTCTCAGAAGCCCGTGAGGATATGGCTGCTTTAGAGAAGGATTATGAGGAAGTTGGTGCTGATAGTGGTGAAGGTGAAGAGGAAGGGGAGGAGTATTAAATCCTCAAACTTTAATGTTGTCCTGTTTTTGCTTCCTTTATTTGTATTCTGATTCTGTGCCTTATTTCTCCTGTGAAACATCTGTTAATAAACTTGATTTTCTGAAGTAATCACTATGCAAATCTGTCTCTCCTACAGTTGTGGGGTTTAACTATTGGTGGGAAAAGCAGATTAAGTGCAACATATCTGAACTACCTGAAGTAGGTTTTACCACCTGGTTACAACTACATTGAAAATTATTTTAACCACTACATGGAATGTGGAATCAAAATATAGTTTCATTTGCAGAAGTTGGTTAAACAAGCACATGCAGAGTAGCTCCCAGAGGCACTTTTAGTCGTGATTGCATTCTATGCTTGCACCTGAACTCAGTGAAGTCATAACAGAAGGCCTCCTGGTGAATGGTTGCACCTGGAATTTTCCCCTTCCATTGTTAAGGTTGGGTGTTATGACTCCAGAACCCCTGCATGCCACATCTGAAGCAGTTAGCAAAATTCAGTAGCATTCCACTAAACTTTCTTTAACTTTAAGGCATTAATCAGAAGTTAGCTTGAATCATTTAATTTGTAATAGCCCTACACAATTTCTTCTCCAACTGTTTTGTACCTTGCCTTCAAACTTACCTGCTTATGGAACCTTCTACCAAGGGGCTGCAGAAGGAAGTTTCTTCACACTTACTCCATATGTGCCTGTCAGATTATGGTACACCTGGCCTGAATAATATATAGCTTCAACTTAACTTTGCTCTTGTATTCAATGACTGGACAAATAAAGGCAATTACCACATCTACCTATCCTGCCTTCAAGGATTATGTGAGCATGCACACCAACATTCCTGTTAAACCTATCAACATAGTGTTTTATTTTCCTGCACTAAACCAGATTCCCTTTAAAAGGCTTGTTTAGGATGCTTGCTTAATATGTTCAAAATGTGGGTTATAGTTAAAAGGATAACAAGGTGTAGAGCTGGATGAACACAGTAGGCCAAGCAGCATCAGAGGAGCAGGAAAGGCCTAGACCCTTCAGAAAAGGATTTTTTTATTCACATGCCTGTGCATCTCCTGTTTGGTTGTGTCTAAAAAGTCTTGGGGTAGTGGGTAGAAAGGACTGGTCATACTGTTAGCTTTGCACTTAACCTACATAATTGGCAGAGTTGTGAGATTTCCCTGAGCCTTTTACGGGCACCGAAGAGGAAAAACAGCAAACTGAAATGTAACTAGTCCTAAAGGTAGAGATTGTTGTAACAGCACTTGGCTATTGCTTAGTTTGTTGATTGTAACAGTTTTACATATCTGCCATGAGCTGGTGCCTTTCATTTTCTTAACCTGTCAGTGATATTGGACCCCTCTGGAGGAAGTGGGACTTGAGCCCAGGCTTGCTAGCCCAGAGGTAAGGATAACTACCACTGCATCACTAGAGTCCCCACTGTCTCGTATAACTTGATAATAAGTACCCTACTTATCCAATATTGCTCAGTTAGAGAAACACTAGACAACAAGAAAATTGTACCTAATGCAGGATGTGTTTGAATGCAAGGGCAATTGTAATATGAGTAGGAACAATACATAGGGATTAATTGGTGAGATGAAATTCTCTGATAAACAACTGGTCATATAAGATCAGTTGTTTTTCTATTTCTTGCTAGCAGATGCTGTCAGGGTACTTACCAGTTCCAGGCTCGCGGAGGTAGAGGCGCACTGACAATTGTTACCTTGGGATCACATTTCTCCTTATGATCTAATCAGAACTTTATAACCATGCATTTTCAAATGTCATATATAAGGCATCTAGCTTGTTTTCAAAGAGAATCAGACAAGCTGAATTGTGGAACATGAGCCCAAAATGCTAATAAACAATTGTGATACCCCAAGGAAATAAGAGCAGGAAGCCATGGTCCTATACAGTTACTTGGCCTCAGTAGCAAATCATTGATTATTGGCTTCCATTGTGAGAGTTCTGGCCTAAGAATTCTCTAGCTTCCCTGTCACTGAGCACATAAGTGTCAGGAATTATAGGAAATCTGGCAGGTGAAATCACCGCCTGTCTTAACTCCTGCTTTCTCTCAGATCATTATGGTGGGGGCAGAATGTTCATTGTTGCAGCCCCAGCAGGAAGTCTCTTGTGCTACTTTTCTGGAAAAGACCCAACATTTCTGGATCCCACCCAATTTCTCATTCCACTGTTTTCCTTTACACTACACAGGCACTTTGTGCACCATTCCATGAGGACAATTAGGGCCATGATATTTTGCAACATGCCTTAATGAATTCCAGAAATGTCCAGAGCACTTCATGTATAATGAACTATTTTGAAGGGCAGCATTTGTGATGTTAGCAGGGCATTTTCTGCATCACCCATTTTTGGATTAGATTAAACATGGACTAGGGCTTTCTGCTTCTACACTCACCAGTCATGGTTTTCTGCCTGAAGAGGGGTCTAGGCCCGAAACGTCAGCCTTCCTGCTCCTCTGATGCTGATTGGCCTGCTGTGTTCATCCAGCTCTGCACCTTATTATCTATGGTTTTCTGTCTATTTATTTTAATTAATTTTAATGGCATATCACAGGTTAACAAAGAGAAGTCAAAGTTTTATCTTGGCTTCTCCACTCCATTCTCCCGCTACAAGAGAAGCCCATCTGTGTGAATACACTAACCTCTGTGATGGTTTTAGTAAGGAAGTTTTGTATCCTTAGACAAAAATTTAGATGATCTGCACCAAAGTCTGTTTGTATTGCATTGATCATCAGTTGTTCCTCTCTGGTAGTGTAGGTTGGGTGAGACATGGATTTCTGGAGAGATACACAACCACCGGTGATCACTTTTGTGACTATGCAACTGGGCTGAAAAACATAAGCTGCAAATCACAAAAATGACACCAGCAGCTGTGAGGTCATACAAGCTCTTCTCAAACCAACAGAGGAGCAAACCTGCAGAATCATCAAGGTCTGGGAATCTGACCAAGAGGTCAAACATCTCTTGACAAAAACTGTGTGATGGAAAGGAGATGGTGGTGCTTAGATATAAGATATTGGACCAGAATTAGGCCTTTCAGCCCAACGGATATGCTCCATCATTCGATTATCGTTGATAGGAAGGCAAATGCAATTTCTCAATCGCATTCTCCTGCCTTCTCGTATACCTTGATCCCCTTACCAATCAAGAACCTATCTATCTCTGTCTTAAATACACTCAATGACTTGGTCTCCACAGCCCTCTGTGGCAATGAGTTCCACAGATTAACAACTCTGAAGCTGTGCTCTCGGGTCCTAGTCTCTCCTACTAGTGGAAACATCTTCCCCACGTCCACTCTATCCAGGCCTCTCAGTATTCTGTAAGTTTCAGTCAGATCTCTCCCTCATCCTTGTAAAGTCCATTGAGTACAGGCCCCAGAGTCCTCAACTGTTCCTCATATGACAAGCCCTTTATCCCCAGGATTGTTCTTGTAAACCTCCTCTGGACCCCACCAAGGCCAGAACATCCTTCCTGAGATAAGGGACCCAAAACTGCTCACAATATTCCAAATTCGGTCTGACCAGAGCCTTACACAGCCTCAGCGTATATCTCTGTTCTTGTATTCTAACCGCTTGAAATGAATGCTAACATTGCACTTGCTTTCCTAACTGTCAACTGAATCTGCATGTTAACCTTAAGAGAATCCTGAAGGAGAATCCCAAGTCCCTTTGTATTTCAGATTTCCAAAGCCTTTCCCTGACTTTATTCTTCTGACGAAAGTGCACAACCTCACACTTTCCCACATTGTATTCTAACTTACTTCTTTGCCCCACTCTTCCAGCCTGCCCAAGGCCTTCTGTAGCCTCCCCTCTTCCTCGACACCACCTGTCCCTCCACCCATCTTTATGTCATCTGCAAACTCAGCAATGATGCCTCAGTTTCTTTGTCCAGATTGTTAATGTATAATATGAATAGTGTGGTCCCAACACGGACCCCTGTGGAACTGTACTAGTCACCGGCTGCCATCCTGAAAAAGACCCCTTTATCCCTACTCTCTGTCTTCTACCAGTCAGCCAATTCTCTATCCATGCCTGTACCTTGCCCCTAACACTGTGGGCTCTTGTTTTATTTAGCAGCCTCCTGTGCAGCACCTTGTCAAAGGCCTTCTGGAAATCCAAATAGATCATGTCCACTGTCTCTCCTTTGTTGAACTTGCTTTTTATTTCCACAAAGAATGACCTCCACTTGATGAAACCGTGCTGACTCAGCTCTATTTTACCTTGCAGTTACATTAGAAATGCAAGTTCAAAAAAGATAGAACTCTGTACAGAGCCAAGGCAGAAACAGCTACTATCTCAAAACATCTAGGGTGATTATTGATTTATTCCATTCTTAAACATATGGAAATTTTCAACTGGAAGCAAACCACATATGGGTTTCCAGTCAGAAACGTGCTTATTGCTAGCAATCTCCCTTAAAGAGTACTTTGGCCCAGATGTGTCAAATCTCAACCGGAAAAAATTACAACATTGTTCAAAGAAGACTGAATTCAGAACCTTGAATTGAAACAATAGCCAGCAGTCTCTGGCCTCTAAATCAAACAGCTTCCGGGCACTTAATGGCTAGCTGGGATTAGCTACTTGAGGGTGGGTGACACTCGAGGATCTATAACCCAGATATACAGGGAGAAAGTTCAAAGTAGCCATTAGTGCTGTTATGGACCAGACCAAACCCCCTCAAAATATATTAGGACGATATTTACACCTTAATTTTTTCTTATTTTAAGGAAAGTGTAAGGCATTGCATTCCAGATGCAATTTGATTGGTCAAACTACTCGACATTAAGAAAAACACACTTTATTTTTACACTACAGTTAAAATACAGACAAAATAAAAACAAAAGAATTGGCTTAACTGCATATCTATCAAAACGCTTAACAAAATAATAGATATGTTAACTACTACTACTAATTAACTGTTCCAATATAGTAACATCCCATAAACACACCCTTGGCAAAGGCAAATTCAGTAAAACAGATTGTCTCACGTAATTCTAGCAGGAAGAGAACCCCAGCTTTTAGCTGTAACAGAGAGGGGAGTAAGAGCTTCCACATCCAGCTTTGAGATCCCAGCAACTGCAGAAAACTGAAACTAATAATCTTTGTTCTGTGTGAGCTTGACCTCACCCATTCAGGCTGCTTCTATTGTTCCAACTTAATAAAAAACCCAAAGGCCTCACAAGCTGTTTATTGGCTTTGAGCATACTGCTTGACTCATCTGTCTCACCCTTTCTTCATAAAAAAAGGACGAAATACATCTCCTAAAGCCATAGTGTCATCACAGTGCCAAGGAGCCCTCAGCCAAGCACTTCATTGAGGTGACCAAAATATACATTTCAATAACAATTCAAGTTTAGAATAAAAAATGCAAAGTTATAAAAGGTAATAAATTCTCAAGACTTGGTTTAGTCAGTTTCCTGTACCCTTCCCCTTATTTTCAATTGCTGGAGAGAACCAGACTAATAGGAGTAATTTTAAGCTGACATGCTCATTGAGAAACTGACTGGATCAGTTGATGATGCTGCTTGGCCTGCTGTGTTCATCCAGCTCTACACCTTGTTATCTCAGATTCTCCAGCATCTGCAGTTCCTACTATCTCTGGATCAGTTGAAATGCTGGTTTTATAACTGGCCCAATTTGACTGAAGATACTGAGTGGAGTGTGAAACCAAGGTTTCACCCAATCCTATAGATTTCATATCAGTGAGTTATGTTAAAATTGCCCCCAATATTTTCATATCTGATATCAGTGAATCAGCAAGATTTCCTGAACAGTTCTGCGCAGGGACAGTTTTGCACTATGACTTCTTGTTCACAAAGATCTGAGTGAAGACTGCATAAATTGATTTAATTTAGGAGGCCCTAATGGTGATCAGGGAAATGAGACCTGTCTATGTGCATGGCTGCACCAGAATAATGTGTACTAGAGTGGCTAAGGTTATTATACAATGAATAGTCTCAGTTGAGTGACAATCATTTTTAACAAGCAGTTCCCGCACATGCCCCAACCCCCCCAAACCCCTTGCCTGGTGGGTAAAATCATACAGTGGGCGCAGTTTTGACTGAAAAAAAGAAACTTACATTTTCGTAGCACCTGTCATGACCCTAAGAAAACCCAAAGCATTTTACAGCCAATTAAGTATTTTTGAGGTGTGACCACTGTTGTTGTGAAGATCCGGAATTCACTTACTTTTTGATCTTTACCGGCTCAGCTGTCACAGCCACGGGAGCAGTTTAAGTGCTCAATTCGCCACAATGCTTTTGAGGTAACCTGACCAAAAATTCAACCTTCACTAGTTCTGAGGAAGGCTCACTGGCCCTGAAACGTTAATTCTGATTTCTCGTCACAGATGCTGCCAGACCTGCTGAGCTTTTCCAACAACTTCTATTTTTCTTTCTGATTTACAGCATCCACAGTTCTTTCAGTTTTTAAAAAAAAATCAACCTTAGTTCTTTCGCTTGATTGCTATTGTGACCTCTACTGGAAAGAGTATAAATGAGAACAGAATCAACTCTAATACATTCTAATATCCTGATGACACTTGCAAATCGAGACAAGGAGATTGTCTGCACTGGACATCAGTCAAAAAAGCAATTTGTTTTCTTGAATAAACAATAGCTGGTGACTGGTGGACGACAGTGCACCAAATTAAAATGAATGTTATCTCGTAGCGATGATTAGGAATCTGAAAAATTATTACCACTTCCACTCTGACAATGTAAAATAAATCTCCCTGATTAAGCCTTAGTTTTATTTAAGAGTTAGTTTTTTTTAGTTTAGCAAGTCAGACCTGTCCAATAATTAACCAGCAATGTTAATATTTGCTGTGCAGCTAATTATCCTGAATGCATTTCTTGGCTGATGTACACTGAGCCAAATAATCTTCTAACAGTGACTGATTATGATGTGAGCACAATAGCAGCCAATCCTTTTTATGACAGGGTTAGAAGGGCAAAGGAGCTTTAGCCATGTTAAGCCTGAATTTGTAATCAAGGGCTTTTCTTTCTAAATGTCTACAGAAGCAGTCACTATGATTACTGAAGTGAGACTGAGGAAGGCTGTGCTTAGCAGGGTATGAAGCTCCATACTGAAAAACTGATGACTTCCGATGGAAAATTAATTGAATGACCCAGTTCTTTTGCTGACTATTATATTACTTACAATCACAGGTTTGCTGGAGAAATGACGGTATTTGTCCTTGACGTTGTAGTCACAGTCTATATAGAGCAGCAGCTCTAATCGTGCTGTTTTTGTATTATCCGCTAACTTAACCTAGAGAAGGACCCACAATTGGTAGCAAGCTATTAACCTAAGGCCTTGCTTTTGGTTAATTGCCTCTATGTAGCTGAGGTTTTTACACAGTGACATAATCAATCAGTAGTCTCACCTGGTGAGCAGTTCCAACATCACTCTTTTTTATTTTTCATATAAACAATGACTGATTTAGCTGCTGAAGTTAAGTGCCTTTACCACCCTGGAAACCATGCTGTCTGATGAACCAAATGTGTAATGGAGGACTAATTTAAGTGGCACCTTCAACTAATTACTACATGGACTGTGCTGTATTTCACAGACACAATGCTGGTTCTTCTCATGATCTCTAAACTTGGGTGTCCACCCAGTCCACTTGGGTAGTAGGAAATGGTGTGACTTCCCTCCTTGAATGAGTCCACTGCTGCCTCGCGTCCCCATCCCACCCTCCCAACAATCAGCATGATGGTGGGACTGGAAGAAGATTGGGCAATTACAATGATGTGTATTCTGGGTAGGACTAAAGAGGGAAAGATAAAAGAATGGAGTAAGAAGGAAATCCCTGATTGTTCTAAATCCTAAAATAAATCTAAAATCATTCTTTGAAATAGACTTAAAGTTGTACTTTAAAAATCAATTCTTTAGCTTTTGACCTGAATTGTCTCTCTCTGTCTCACTTCTCTTTCTGTCTTTCTGTCTTCGCTCTGTTCCTATGAGACTCTGACCGTAGTCCTTGTGCTTCTGGAGCTTTCTGCAGGCTTGGTCAGTTAATCACATCATCCTCCTTCAACATTTTCCTCGCTTGTGCAGAGTGAGCAAGAATGTCGTTGCCTTTCCTTTTGCATCATAGCCAGATACTCGCCTATAATGGTTGGCCTTCTCATTCTTTCTTACTTGTGGAGTCCCCAAGGACTGGGAAGACTAAAGCCATTTTTAATTTTCAGTCCTCATCACAAACTCCATTCCTGAGCCACCTATTTCATTCCCCTTTCTGGTCTAAGGGCATTTCCATTTAACCTATCCATATCCATTTGCAGTCTCCCCATATCCTCTTGAACTCACTTTCCTTTATAGCTTTGTGTTATTGACAAATTTATCAATTGTATATATGGTTTCATCATCCAAGTCATTTATATAGATTGTAAATAATTGAAGCCCTAGCACTAATATCTGTGGCACTTCACTCATGACAACTTTCAAATCTGCAAATTACCTACTTATGCCCATTCTTTGTTTCCTGTTAGTTAATCAATCCTCTGTCTGTGCCAAGTTGTTACCCCATACAATATGAGTTCTTATTTTCCACAATAATCTTTAATGTGGCACCTTGTCAAATGTTCCTGGAAATCCAAGTGCACCACATCCATAGGTTCCCCTTTATCAATGTTTTTGCTTTCTCAAAAAACTATAATAAATTAGTCAAACCTGATTTCCCTTTCACGAGACCATGTTGACTCTGCCTGAATGCAGTGCTCTGCTATGCCCTCCTTCATAAAACATTGCAGTATTTTTCCTATGACAGATGTTAAGCTAACTGGCTTGTAGTTACCTTTTTTTTTATCCTTGTCTTTTCTTGAATAAAGGAGTTATACTCACTATTTTCTAATCTGATGGAACATTTCCACAATCTTGGAAAATTAAAGCCAATGCATCCTCTATCTCTCTATCACCACCTTTTTTTAATATTCACTCGTGGGACAGGGGCTTCGCTGGTTGGGCAGCATTTATTGCCCATCCCTAGTTGCCCCTTCAGAAGGTGATGGCGAGCTGCCTTCTTAACCCACTGCAGTCCAGATACTGTAGCAGAGCCACAATGCCATTAGGGAGAAAATTCCAGGATTTTAACTCGATTCACAATTATTTCTGGGCTGTTACTTGTATCTTCTACAGTGAAAATGGATGCGAAATATCTGTTCAATCCATCCACCATTTCTTTATTTTCCATTATTAATTCCCTAGCCTCTCTCTCCACAAGGTCAGCACTTGCTTCACTTATCATTATCCTTTTTAAATACCTGTGGGGAACTGTTACTATTTGCTATCACATTACTAGCTAGCTTTCTCTCACACTAATTTTTCTCTCCTTTTTCAGTAATGCTTTGCTTTTTTTATGTTCTATCCAATCTTCTGACCTGTCACTAATCTTTGCAGAATTGTACCATTGTTTTTTTTAATTGGATACTATTTTGAACTTCCTGAGTTAGGCACAAATGATGTGTCCTTTCCTTAGAGTCTTTCTATCCCACTGGAATGTGTCTATCTTGAGTGTTATGAAGTATCTCCTTCAGTATCTCTAATCTGCTATGTCTACTACATCTCTACTGACCTATCCCTTCATCAAATTTCCTAGTTCACTTTAACCAGTCCTGTCTTCATACTGTCTTAGTTCCTCTCCTTTAACTTAAAATCATAAGTTTTGGACAAACTGTTTTCCGTCTCAAACTGAATGCAAATTTCAATCAATTTAACTCATCCACAACACTGCTACCAATATTCTAATACTAATAATCAAAAATTCTTATTTTGTCTCAGCAGGTCTGGCAGCATCTGTGGAGAGAATCAGAATTAACGTTTCGGGTTGAGTGACCCTTCCTCAGTTCTGAAATATTAACTTTGATGCTCTCTACAGGTGCTGCCAGACCTACTGAGCTTTTCCAGCAATTTCTATTTGTGTCTGATTTACAGCATCAGCAGTCCTTTCGATTTTTATTTCTTATTTTGACTTCTTGAAATCAGAATCCTTTCAAGTTTGAACTTGATTTTTTTTTGAATTACTCAAATGTTATGATTGAAAATGATGTAGGATTGTTATTAGTTACATTACACACACACACACTCAGGCACATCCACACACACACATACAGATGTACCACATACACGCAAATACACTAAACTGCATACACATCAATGCCACACTCAACACAGACAAACACAGTTCACTTGAAGTTCTTGCAAAATCTTTTTTTTTAACAAAACATCATAGTTCCACCTTTGAAGGTGTACCATCTCGTTACTGGAGATATAACTAAGTGACCCAAAGAGGTCAGCTCTCAGCATGTTTTGCCATTCCCTATTCTTTTCAGATTGTGATCAAATAGCACTTGCCAGGTAGTAAATAATATCCTATTCACAGGGTAGGAGCAAATTACTGCCAATGCTGGAATCGGCTTAGTAAAGCTAAAAGGAAGGGAGGGAATGTGCATTCACAATTTGAAGGTGTTGAACTCAATATTGAGCCCAGAAAGTGGGCATGTGAGTAGGACGCTGTGTTAAAATGACTGGCTATGGGAGGATTCACCTGATCTTTCCCACACAGAAAACCCATTCATAAACTCAGGAGGAAGACTTTTCTGCCCTGATCGGCTTATCTATCCAGAAATATGTGTGGACCTTATTCTAGCATCCAACTATCTCTTCAATGATCCCATAAACGTCACCTCAACGATTGCTACATGGGAGTCCATGCTTCGTGTTTTTACTCTGTTTGTGAAAAAGAGCTTCCGAACTTTGCATTTACTCATTCGATCCCGTGTGCCTTTGCCTCACTTTAGTTTCAAAATCATCTCTGAATGACCTCTCGACATTGAAAAGTCCAGATTTGAAATGCTGGCTGATTGAAGGGTCCTTGAAGTAGTGTTATGGTGAAATATGCTGTGAGATATCCCAAGCTTGAAGAAAATCTCATATGGTTTGAATGTAGATGTTATCCTTGGCTCACTGCTAAAACTGTGACCTTGAAGGTTGTGGGTTCGAACTCATTTCAGCATGTAATCAAGGCTGAGACCCTCCAGTGCATATATGGAGGGCACGCTGTGCTGTCTCCATCGCAGTTTGGATGAGGTGTCCTGTCTGTCCTCACAACTGAAATGTGAAAGATCTATTGCACTATTTCGAAGAAGAACAGGAGCGTTCTGGCCAATATTTATCCCTCAACTGACATCAGTAAAAGCAATTGGCAGGCCTCCCAGTCCTCTTTGTGGACAAATTGTCCTCTACAATAATGACCATAATGCAAAAATACTTAATTGTCTGGGAGCACTTTCAGATATCTTGAGTTGGTGGAAGTTGCTATGGAAGTCTAAGTTTGCAATGCTCCATCAGATTGGTAGCATTATCTATAGTAATTGGATCTTTACAGTGTCCAGGTTCTTCACAGATATGCCATGCAACGATTGTAACTGCAACGCAACAATGGCACTTACATTGCAACAACCATCAGTTGCATCATTGACCTCTCCTTTCGTGATAAGTCACTGTACTTCCAGTCTACACCTTACCCTGGTCCCCAGTCTGCATTGATCTCATCCAGTGCATTGTGACTGTTTGCCTTCCACACTCCTGGGGAGGATCAGACAGGCTTCCATTTCCATTTGCTGTCCACCATCCCTTTGGTGCTTCATTCAAACATCTGTTCTCATGTGTGAATCAAGACAGTGAGAGTGAGTGTGCTACTCGACAGTGTGAAGCATCATCATTATCTTTCAACATAGCGAACTGAAGAGAAATCAGAAACAGGACTTGGCTGTTTTTAACCACCTTCATAGCCAAAGTGCACTGAAGCCAATTTTACTACTAGTCCACTACTACAAGAGCTGAGAACAACAGGGATCAAATCTAGGGTCATCTAGTCTAAATGTACCTGCTCACTGCGCGTACTCATTGTGGGAGGATTTAAGAATTCGGGTTTAAACCATTTTATATTACACGATAGCTCGTGCACAGCACCAGCAAAGAAAATGCATTTTTATAGCACGTTTCACAATCGCAAAATCTCCCACAGCACTTTTTTGGAGTGTAGTTACTGTGGGAAACACAGCAGCTAATTTGTGCAGGGCAAACTCCCACAAACTCAATGGGACAATGACCAGGTAATCTGTCTTAGTACGACTGGTTGGAGGGTAAATGCTTTGTGTTAGCTCGCCTGCTCAGATGATTTAATTACATCTAGAAGCACCATGCTAAAGCACTAACTGAAATGAATCAGCTTTTAGATTTAGCACAAATTCCCAGATCTATCCAATACTGGATAGTGCTGTTTAAGTGTTCCTTCTTTCTAATTTTTTATAGTCTCCCTTTTCTCTTGACTATACGTATACTGTGTGATCCAGGTAGGAGAGGAGAAAAACTGGACGGGAGCCTAGAGATTAACTTTAAAGTCAATTCACTGATAGCATGCTCCCATCAGGGAGATTCGCTGTAAATGATGCAACACCACAGTCCTCTGTCTCTGAGCCATGCTCCTTTTGAGCACAGATTGTCACAGCTAATCCAGGAGCCATGAATTTACTCTGCCATATTAAAAAAAATCTATACCGGGAAATTAAGCTGTTTTATCAGAACTCTTTCTGTTTAGTAATCCCTGAGACGTTGCCTTTTCTATTAGTGTGGTCAAGAAGAAAGTACATTGTAATGTTTCATCCCGACAGAGTGCAGTGTGTCATTTGGAAACTTGTTATTCACATCCCGTTTAAGAATTGGAGGAATGAATAACTCAATTTGCTTTAATCTTCTCTTCAAGAAGCTTGCAGAGTAACAGCTGTGGCTCAGTTGACAGCACTCACCTCTGAATCACGAGGTTCTATAAAACAGAACCCTGACAGAGTGGAAGCAGGCCATTCAGTCCATCAAATCTGCACTGACGCTCTGAAGAGCATCTCACCCTGACCCCAACCATATAACCAAAACCCCACATTTCCCATGGCTAATTCACCTAGCCTAACACATTTCTGGACTCTATGGGTAATTTAGCATGACCAATCCACGCTAACCTGCACATCTTCGGACTGTGGGAGGAAACCCACGCAGACACGGGAGAATGTGCAAACTCCACACGGACAGTTGCCCGAGGCTGGAAGTGAACATGGGTCCATGGCGCTGTGAGCCAGTAGTGCTAACCACTGAGCCACCATGCTGCCCCACTGTTCTAGGTTAAGGTCTCACAGCATAAAAGTCAAAGCTGATAAATATCCCAAGGAATGCTGCACTGTTGGAGGTGCTGTCTTTTGAATGAGACATTAAGCCAAGATCCTATCAGTCTGCTCAGGTGGATGTAAAAGATCGATTTGAAGAAGAGAATGGGAGTTATCCCAGGTGCCCTGGCCAGTTATTTAGCCTTCAATCAATGTCAGAAAAGAGATTATCCATCATTATTACAATGGTGTAATGGGAGCTTGCTGTGTACACATTGATTGCTGTAGTTCCTACATTATAACAGTGACTACAATTCAAAATTACCTAATTGGCTGCAAAGTGGTTTGAGACATCCAATGGTGTGCTATATAAAAGCATGTCTTTCCTAAAGCATGAGCAATAGAACTAACATGGGACTTCTTTTTTTCTATTAAGCCAAAATGGATTTCTTAAAGGCATTTGTGTTTAAGTAATTTGCTTGAGTTTTCTGTAGGTAACAGAAGGTTGATGAGGTTTGTTTGTTCTATGTCTCTTCACATTCTTTTTCGCTCTTGGAGAGTGGTGTGGATTGTTGTAAGGATTAGCAGCCTGAACGACAAGCTGTTCAACTGTATCAGAAACACCCCTTCTACCTACCATTTCTACCATGTTCCCAAAATCCACAAAATGAACTGCTCTGACAGAACCGTCGTTTCAGCCTGTTCCTGCCCTATTGAACTTATTTCTTCCTACCTTGACTCTATGTTTACTCCACTCATCCAGTCTCTTCCCACTTAAAATCATGATTTTTTTTCGATGCTTTTTGTTGTATCCACAATTTGCAGTTTCCTGGACCCAGGTGCCTCCTCTTCACCATGAATGTGCAATCTCTCTCCATGTCCATCCCTCATTAGGAAGGTCTGAAGGCTCTTCACTTCCTGGAAGGGAGGCCTGAATAGCCCCCATCCACCAGCAGCCTTCTTCTCTGGCTGAGGCCATTCTCAGTTGAATAATTTCTCCTTTAACTGATTTCACATTCTCCAGGTCAAAGGAATGGCTATGAGGGCCCACATGGGTCCCAGTTATGCCTGTCTCTGTATGGGGTACACCAAACATTCTTTGTTCCCAGTCCTACTCAGTTCCCCTCGCACAACTCTTTCTCTAGCACATTGTCCACATCATCAGTGCTGCTTCCTTCTCTCATCCAGAATTGGGAGAATTCGTCAGTTTTGTTTCCAATTTCCATCCTTCCTTCACCTGGTCCATCTGTGACTATTCCCTTCTCTTCCCTGACTTCTCTGTTTCCATTTCTGGGGATAGGCTGTCCACCAATATCCATTACAAGCTCACTCACTTCCACGGTTACCTTGACTATACTCCCTCACACTCTGCTTCCTGTGAGGATTCCATCCCATACTTTCAGTTTTCCCAATCCCTGTTGCATCTGTTCACCAGGCTGCCTCCGAACTGTCCTCCTTTTGTCTCAAGTGAGGATTTACCTGCAGCGGCATTGGCAGGGCCCTCAGCCATGTCCAACAAATCTCCCACATTTCTGTCCTCACCCTTTCCCCCTCCCTCCTGGAACACCAACAGGGTTCCCCTCGTCTTCACCTTCCACCGCACCAACCTTCAAATTCAAAAGGATCATCCACTGCCATTTCAGCACGCCACCACCAAA
This sequence comes from Rhincodon typus, assembly GCF_021869965.1. Classification (NCBI taxonomy): domain Eukaryota; kingdom Metazoa; phylum Chordata; class Chondrichthyes; order Orectolobiformes; family Rhincodontidae; genus Rhincodon; species Rhincodon typus. The sequence continues at coordinate 7,537,053 of NC_063372.1, forward strand.
CACATCATCCTCTCTCAGCATTCCACAGGGAATGTTCCCTCTGTGACAACCTAGTTCACTTCTTCATCGCTCCTAAGACTTCCTCACCACACCCCTCTCATTCGGCAACTTCCAGCACAATTGCAGAAGGTCTAGCACTTGCCTTTTTACCTCCTCCTTCCTCACTGTCCAAGGCCCCAAAACTAACCTTTCAGATGAAGCAGCATTTTACTTGTTTTCCTTTCAATCTAGTCTACTGTATTCGCTGCTTACAACGCAGTCTCGTCTACATTGGCAAGACCAAATACAGACTGGGTGACTGCATTGCAGACCACATCCGCTCTGCCCGTAGCAGTAATCCCAACCTTCCCTTTGCCTGGCATTTTATACGCCATCTTGCTCTCATGCCAACATTTCTGTCCAAGGCCTGTTGCAGTGCTCCAGTGAAGCTCAACACAAGCTGGAGGAACATTGCCTCATTTTCTGCTTAGGCTCTTTACAACCGTCAGGACTCAACATTGAGTTCCACAACTTCAGAACATGAACACTACACTCCATTTTGATTACACCCCATCCCTCTCCCCTCATCCCAGTCTTGTTTGCTTTCAGGAAGGCCAACCTATTTTCAACTAATCACACTTGTCATTAACACCTATTTTGCATCTACATCACTCCTCATCTTCTGCAGCTCCAAAGAAGGATCATAGCAGATTTCCTCACATAAAAGTGAGTGTGAATCTGGAACTCTCCCAGCCCAAAAGGAAAATAATAGGGCTGGGAAGTCAATTAAACATTTGAGAACTGAGGTGGGTAGTTTATTTGTTGGTCTGAGGGATCTGGAAGCAAGGTGGATGATGAATGGAGATAGGGATCAGCCATTATCCAGTTAAATGAGGAAAGAAGTTTGAGAGGCTGAATGCTCTCCATCTATTCAAATGTTCCTATCAGCCATTCGCTTCAGAAATGTGAAGGACACAGTTCCTGGCTATTTTGGGCCAAATTTAAGCTCATAGTCTGTGTTATGTTAGCCCTACTCTAAACAGAAATCAGTACTGATTGCAGTACGTCAGCTTTCCTGCTCCTCTGATGCTGCTTGGCCTGCTGTGTTCATCCAGCTCTACACCTTGTTATCTCAGTACTGATTCTAGAGTGTTTGGTGGGGAGGGATCTCCCTCAGTAGCTGCTCGGGTTAATTTACCTCCTCTTCCCTCACACAACATGATTCAACCAGCTAGTGATCATTCTTAAAATAGACAATCCTCCACATATTTGTCAACGTTTCCCTTCGGATTCTCTGCCAATTTGCACTGGGGAGTTGCTATGGACTGACAAGGAAGCTGTCAAAAGATCAATGCCAGAGGTGGTTGAGGCGAATGTTTTCCCCTGCTCTCCTTTACTCGGTGCCAGTTCACATTACAGCGAGTCTCTTCACCCTCCTTGCTCCCAAACTAAAATGAAGATTGTCTGCAGGAATAGTCCCAGCCTTGTGGGGGTAAGGAAGCTGTTCACACAGTGGGCACAAGCTCCGCGTTTGCTGGGCTGTGAAAAAAAATTGCTGACGATAGGCCCAAGACACGACGAGGAGGCTAAAGCCAAGCCTGAAAACTGGGGAGAATACATTGAGTGAGGAGTAGAGGGAACAAAAAAATAAGTTACACACTTACCTCATCCTGAACTTCACAGAGCCTCTGAGTTTGTGGCCGATTGGAGGGAAAGTGTCTCTGATTAAAAAAAAATGTTATTAGCTTTGACCATATCAATTCCCCTCTTGCCTCCTTTCACAGCTTTTTGAAACCCCCTTTAATCTATAAGGAGCAACATTTCTTTTCTCATGTTGTGGATTTAGAAAGCAGCTTCCTGCTTTCCCAGCCCCACCCGGTAACCTGGTGGTCTCACTGAGTGGGAGACCAAGTTGAAATGCTACACGCCACTGGCATTGTTTCCCCCGATCTCTTCCCCCACCACTTCACTATTTATCATTTCCTGTCCGTCTTACATCAAAGTGGTTACCATGACAACCCCCTCAACCCATGTTGCAGAGGACCAAAAGTGTTGCTGCTCTATCTCTCCCTTTCCTTTCCCCCACACCCCTTTTGTTTTCTTCTTGTTGTTGTTACGTCTCTGCTATCTGCCCTTTTCTCTGGGCCTCTTCTTCCAGTCGAATTGTTCCCCGTTTGAAGTTGACGAAGTGACTGTTTGCAAGAAGGGCCAGGGAAGAAAAGTCTTGTGGACGGGTTCTCTGGTGTGTTCTGCAACACTACAGCTACATTTCGCCCTCTTATAGAAGCTTCCTTTGTGGCCCAGGTGCCATCTCCCTTATACTGATGCTCTCTGCCCAGGTCCTTTCGAGCTGAACACTTCGCTGTTTTGTGAAGCAGCTGCGGGTCAGAGGTGAGATGACAAGTTGAGCGTTATTTTCGCTCTGTTTTGCAGAACAACAGGAAGGTGTCCAGCCTTGTGGAATTCAGCTCAGTCCAGTTCTCGCTGCTCAGCCGAACACAGACATAAACAGCCGCTTGAATAGTGGCTGACCTTTCAACTCTTCCACAATATAGGGAGAGTGGATTTGTCCTTGGGAGGGTGGATAAAAAAAAAAGACCTGGTTATGCAGCACCAGCAGTATTAGGAGGCACCCCATTGCTGGGAATTGTCATTTAAAAGGGACCTTTGCTCAGGGTCCAATTAATTCTACCAAAGATTCGCAAAGAACATCAAACCTTCTACCGTTAAAAATTTCCATTTCAGGGATACACTGTCAGAGTGTTCAGTCCAGGCCTACACTTCATCCAAAACTTCGAATGTGTACACTTGTGCAACCCTTTACACTGAAATTAGGCTGCATACTTAACATTGCTTTGCGGATTTATCACAATGGGTTCTAATCGGAAAAAAGAAACCAGGACTGGGTCAAATAGGTGAATAGCCAGCACAGCCCTGGAAATTCAGGAAGGGTTGATATCTCTGGAATATATTACTTACAGAGAAGGTGGCTCAGCGAAGGAGATTACTCTGTCATCTTTGCGAGCCGTTGCTAAGATCCTGGGCTATTGATTACTTTCAGAATGATTTCAACACAAAGACAACTGTTTCAGATCAATCTGTGACCATACAATTAACACATTGCAAATTGCTTCTATATTAGGATCCATAGATTCTTGCACGTCTGCAGCCTAAATTCAGAGTATAACTTGGAAAACTTTGGAAATCAGTCTTGCTGCCATGAAACATGGTGGCAGAACAATCGGATCCCATGGTGTGTGACACCCCTCCTTTCCCTGGTCTCTGCTTTGTTAAATGCTAAAGGATTGGCAGTGCTTTGCAAGGAATATCAGTGTCCACCCGTGCTGGCACTGTTACTGCGGGATCAGCAGTCAACAACGTAATTTACATGGGTCATCTATGCCAGTGCAAGGACATGCCCACTACATGCAGCCTGCCCAGCATTGGGGTGAAGGTGAGATGTGCCAAGGATGCCAACAATGACCCTGCAGTACCCTCACTCTCTCCAGGAAAGCTAGCCACTAACCTGGTCAAAATTATCATTGACACAGGGCGAATAGCTGAAACAAGCTGGCAGTGAGTGCAACAGAGGGAACAGCTGAAGTTGGCAATGCCTACATTTCTATGTAATAGGGTAAATGGTTGAAGTTGGCAATGCCACGGGATGAATGGTCCAAGCTGCCAATGCTGTCATGTGTACAGTTGAAGCTGGCAGTGCCACAGGGAGAGCAGTTGAAACTGGCAGCACAGAATGTGACGGGGGGTTATTATGGTTGTTGTCTGCCAACTGTGAGCCAGTTGGTGTCAAAATTCCTGAAGTGCTGTTGCAAGTGTAAATATCTTTCAAAAGTCAAACACGGAAGTTTAAAGGACCATTTAATAAGTGGGTGAGGCATTCTATACAGTTGCTATTATAATTCTGTTAACACTCCCTGCCCAGCATTCCAGCTGAGAATGTGTGACTTGAAACATTAGGCTCATGTTGCATTCCAATGTATGAATCAGACCTACTGTATTCCAATTTATGAATGAAGAAAAATGAGGGCTTACATTTGTCCAGCACTTTTTCCACTGCAGTGAAGTACTTTTTTGAGGTGTAGCTACTGTTCTCATGTACGAAATGCAGTGGTCAATTTGTGTATAGAAACCGTCAATGAATGTCAATGCTAAGGAACAGATTTTGCGATGTTGATTGAGGGATAAATATCGGCCAGGATGCCAGAGAGAACTCCCTCCTCTTTCAAAATAGTGGGATTTTTTACAAGCACCTAAGCAGGTGATTAGGATCTTGATTTAACATTTAATCCAAAAAACAGCACCTTTGACAGAGCAGTACTCTCTCAGTACTCTTAGGAAACAAGGTCAGGCAAGTGACTGAAGTGTCAGTCGGAGACCACTTTGGTTCCAGTGACCGTAACTCTCTTAGTTTTAATATAGTTATGGAAAAAGATAGGACAGGTCCACAGGCTAAGGTGCTAAACTGGAGCAGGGCCAATTTTGGGGCCATTAGGCAAAGGTCGATTGGGTGTGTCTGTTTTGAAGGAAAAAGAATGACTGGCAAATGGGAGGCTTTTAAAAGTGTGATATCAAGAGTCCAGGGACAGCATATCCCTGTTAGGGTGAAGGGAAAAGCTGGCAGGTTTAGGGATCCCTGGCTGACGAGGATATTGAGGCTCTGGTCGGGAAAAAGAAGCAGGCATACATTGGGTTTAAGCTATCAGGCTCAAGTGAATCCCTAGATGACTATCAAAAGTGTAGGATCACACTTAAGAGGGAAATCAGAAGAGCAAAAAGAGGGGATGAGATGGATCTGGCAGATAAGGTTAAAGATAATCCAAAGAGGTTCTATAGCTATATTAAGAGTAAAAGGGTGGCTAGGGAGAGAATAGGTCCCCTTAAAGATCAGCATGGCTGTCTATGTGTGCACCTACAGGAGATGAGGGAGATTTTTTAATGAATATTTCTCCTCAGTGTTTACTGAGGAGAGAATCATGGATGCTAAGAAAACAAGGGAAATAAGTGGGAATGTTTTGGACTGCGTACATATTACCAAAGAGGAGGTGTTTGCAGCCTTAAAGTGCATTACGGTGGATAAATCCCCTGGGCTTGATCAAGTCCATCCTCGGATGTTGTGGGAGGCTAGGGAGGAAATTGCAGAGGCCCTTGCAGAGATTTTTACTTCATCTTTAGCCACTGGTGAAGTTCCAGAAAACTGGAGGGTGGTTAATGTTGCTCCATTGTTTAAGAAAGGTAGCAGAGACAAGCCAGGGAACTACAGGCCAGTGAAGCTGACATCAGTGGTAGGCAAGTTATTGGATAGGAAAGTGAGGGACAGGATCAACCAACATTTGGATAGTCAAGGTCTAATTAGAGATAGTAAGCATGGATTTGTGTGCAGGAACTCATGTCTGACAAATCTTTTAGAGTTTTTCAAAGAGGTAACCAAGATGATACATGAGGGTAGGGCAGTGGATGTTGTCTATATGGACTTTAGTAAGGCCTTTGACAAGGTCCCACATGGCAGGCTAGTCATGAAGGTTAGGTCACATGGGATCTAGGGAGAGCTAGCTAATTGGATTCCAAATTGGCTCAATGGTAGGAAGCAGATGGTGATGGTTGAAGGTTCTCAGATTAGAGGCCTGTGACTAGTGGTGCACCACAGGGGTTGAAGCTGAGACCTTTGTTAGTTACAGAAATGATCTGGATGTGAATGTACAAGGTATGATTAGTAAGTTTGTGGATCTTACAAAATTAGGAGGTATCATTGATAGTGAGGAAGGTTATCAAAAATTAGAGGGATCTTGATCATATGGGGAAATGGGCTGAGGATTGGCAAATGCAATTCAATACAGGTAAGTGTGAGGTGTTGCACTTTGGAAAGTCAAACCAAGGTAGGACTTATACAGTAAATGGTAAGGTCCTGAGGAGTGTTGTGGAACAGAGGGACCTAGGTCTACAAGTACATAATTTGTTGAAAGTGGCGTCACAGGTAGACAGGGTGGTGAAGAAGGCATTTAGCATGCTGGCCTTCATCGGTCAAGGCATTGAGTAAGGGAGTTGGGACGATATGTTACGGTTGTTTAAGTCGTTGGTGAGGCTGCACTTGGAGTATTGTGTATAGTTTTGGTCACCCTGTTATAGGAAAGACATAGTTAAACTGGAAAGTGTGCAAAGAAGATTTATGAGGATGTTGCAAAGACTAGTAGGCCTGAGTTACAGGGAGAGGTTGGCCAGGATAAGACTTTACTCCTTGGAATGTAGGAGAATGAAGGGTGACCTTATTGAAGTGTATAAAATCATAAGGGGCATAGATAGGATGAATGCATATAGTCTTTTTCCCAGGGATGGGCAATTGAAAACTAGAGGGCATAGGTTTAAGGGGAAGAGGGGAAAGATTTAAGAAGGACCTGAAGGGCAACTTCTTCATGCAGATAGGTGCGTACATGGAATGCGCTGCCAGAGAACATGGTTGAGGAAAGTACAATAGCAACATTTAAAAAAACATTTGCATACATACATGGATGGGAAGGGTTTAGAGGGATATGGACCAAATGTGGGCAATTGGAACTAGCTGAGTGGGCACCATGATCAGCATGGACCAGTTTGGGCCAAAGGGCCTGTTTCCATGCTGTATTACTCTATGACTCTATTGCACTGTTGAGTGTCAGCTTTGATTTCTGCACCCAAGCCCTAGAATGGGACTCAATCCCAAAACTTTATGATTCAGGGGCAAGAGCAACCAGCAAGTGACACATACCTGATACTGCCATAGCTCACCTGGCCACTTTATAAACATCTTGATAACCAATACCAAAGCATTTGCCCAAGATAAATAGCTCTTTGGCTTAGAAAATGCAATGCTGAGTTGTTCTAAATCTTCGCTGTTTCATTTAAATTCATCACTGAGTGTCGTAAGGTTTTGAGTTGCGTCAGCTGTTAGCAGTGCACTCCTGTGTCAGCATCAACTGACACAGTCCTTCCCTTAGCAGAGATTCTGATGATTTATTGCAGGGAGGTAGCCGGCTGAATATACATGAGCCTTTCAGCATACATTGGCGTGACCTCGGCTCTCTCTCAGCGCTTTCGATGGGACATCAGATGCATACTGCCACACCTCAAGGGAATGCAACTGTCAAACCAACGGTGAAGGGGACAGCTCTTTTCAAAGCGATCTCTTGTGCATTTTCCTCAACCACCGCCCCCCCCACCTCCAGCACTTGCTGGCTGCATTATTAATCTCTTTACTCATGATCCAAATTCCTGCAGTTGCAGGAGGATGAATGGGGCCCTCTTGCTTTTCTAAAAAGCCATATCAACATTCGCCTCTTTTCCCCTCGTTTTCACCCTTTATTCCTGAAAACAATGACTCAGGATAAGATGGATTTCCAACTTGTATGGGCAGCCTGCCCTCAGTGGGGGGAAAAGAAATGGCGCCTCTGTAGGGACTCAGGACATCCCAACGGACCTCAGTACTTTGGAAGTTTACAGTGCATTCTCCTTGGTTCCTGAGCCAGTTGTCATCCCTCAGCCAATACAATGGAAACAAATTATCTGGTCGCTATCATGTTGCTAGTTTTGGGAGCTTGCTGCACACAGATTGGCTGGTACCTATCGACATCATAACAGTGACTGCAAGTGCTTCATTATTGGCAGCAAAGATGTTCTGACCTCATGAAAGGCACTGTAATAATATAAGCTGGATGCTGCAATACAACAGATTTGGTTGCAATTTGTACAGGCTAAGGTGCATCTTGCAACTTGTTTAGAATTTAGATCCTACCGAGAGGCACGACCAGCTCTTCGCTCAATCACCAGACCCAGTAACCCTTTCGAATAAGTCCCCAAAGTGGTTAATCGAAATTTCAACAGTTACAGGTACTTGTAAGTAAGTAGTTAATTGAAATTTCAACAAATAACAGTAAATCGTCACATACCTTAAGCCAAAGTCTCTGCAAAACGTTTGCTCCTTTTCCAGTCTCTTTAGAAAGACTGCATTTCCTCCATTCGGAACCTGTAGCACTCAGTCTAGCCTGGGATGGGAGAAAGCTTATGCCGTAGTACCCCATGCCATACGTAATGGTGCATTTATCCCTCACTGGGACTAACATTATGCCATTGAACAGAAGGCAGCCTTTGCCGCTGTTGTTTCTAATGCTGCGACTCCCTTGATGCAGCGAGTGAGTAAGTAGCTGAATTTCCAGGCCTCCTCAGTTGTTTCTCAGTTAATGATTCTTTGCTTGTGATCATAAATCAGGGCTGGGAATTCTGAATTTCCTAATTACTCCTGTCAAAATTGTACAGTCGCTGATCTTGAAATTGATAAGGTTGGAACCGGGAGACAATGCTTCAGGAACTGGAAGGGGCCTCTTACTTTACTTTCTTGCAATTAATTTCTTCCCTCTCACCTCATTCCCCCTCTTCCCCCCCGACCCCCCCCCCCCCCCCCCCCCCCCCGCACCCCCAGCCCAACTGCACTCACTGTCCTAGCCAAAACGTTTCCCCTCCACCCCCTAAGCTGGTGTCAACTGCCCTCCTCCGCCTTGTCCAAATGGCCATTCACAGATAGAGGGGGGCTGGGCATTCCACTGTGGGGGGCATCACAGCTAAGCCAGGTGCTGTATATGAGGGCCACTGGCTCAAGGGGAGGCGATGGCCTAATGGTATTATCGCTAGCCTCTTCATCCAGAAACCCAGGTAATGTTCTTGGGACCTGATGGAATTTGAATTCAATAATAATCTGGAAATGTGAGTTTAATGACGACCACAAAACCATTGTCAGGAAAACCCTCATGTCCTGTAGGGAAGGAAACTGCCATCCTTCCCTGGTCTGGCCTACAGGTAACTCCAGGCCCACAGCAATGTGGTTGACTCTTAACTACCGTCTAGGCAATTAGGGATGGGCAATAAGTGCTGGTGCAGCTAGTAATGCCCTCATCCTGTGAATGAATAATAGAAAAAGACTCATCATTTGATCAAGAGGAAAGAAGACTTTTTCCCATATGGTTCTCCCCTTTTTCAGCAGACTGAGTAGACAATAGCTGCTAGCCCAGGTTAGATTTGAGAATGCAGCCTGGACTGGGGATGGATTATGGAGTCTCCAGTCTCTGCAGTTCAGTCCCATTTTACCTTTACTGCTGGGGCCATTGAGTGATCGTTTCTTTTTAAATCCTTGATGAACCCTACAAGCAGTTCAGTAAATTTACAAGGCAAGCCCAGTCAGACACAGTTGACGGATCTTCAAAACTTCAAAATCAACTTCAACTTCAAAAAGTAATTTCAAAACCTACTGTTTCCGTGACAAAGCTTCGCCAAAACAGATTAATAGCATGTTGTTTAATAGAATATAGGCTGGTCTTTGGAACAAGTACAAGACTTCTACATTACAATGAAACACCTTTGCTCCTATAAGCATTTCTCAACAAGAATGAACATTTAAAGGGGAGAGTGTCTGCTTAAACCCCTTTCGGTGATAAAACAAATGTAGAGAATTGAAATGTAGAGCATTTCTGAAGAAGGGTCTAGGCCCGAAACGTCAGCCTTCCTGCTCTTCTGATGCTGCTTGGCCTGCTGTGTTCATCCAGCTCTACACCTTGTTATCTCTTATCGTAGAGAATTGTGATTAAAGTTCACACTTTTTTTTCTTGTCGCTGTTGATCTTTATTTTCTGTTCTGTTCTCCAGTGAAGTTATCCACTCATGCAGGGTTGAAGTGCTGGCAGCTTCTACCAGTACACAATGCCCACGTGCCCAATCTTCTTGGCACACAGGGGGGCCAATTTCGAACCTGCCAACTAGACGAGGCATTACAGACTGGTCACCTTTGATAGAATCTGCATGTTGGCTGGGTATGTCAGCTGGTTATCTGCCTGTACCCAGCTCTATGCTCACGCCATGCCTACTCACATCCGCACATTTTAGCTGTGGTCATTAAACTGAAACTAGTAAAAGCTTTCATTTATTCAGTGCCTTTGATTATCCCAAAGCACTTACCAACCAATGAATTACTTCTTAAATGAACAGAAATGCGGCAACCCATTTTGCACAAGCTCCCAGGAGCTAAACAGAAGGATAAACTTTTGTTTCGCCAATGTTGCCTCAAGCAAGCTTCCCAGCTCTTCTTCACAGGGCATCTTTTACATTCGGTGGACAGGAGGAGCTGAGAGCTCAGTTTCAAATCTCTGTCGGAAAGACAAAACTCCCTCAGTACTGCACGGGAGGGTTGGCCCAGAATAGGCGCCCAGTCTTCCAGTGGCTGAAAACTTGGTAAACAGCAGCAACCATGAGGGGGAGAGTGAGCCTGGCACGGAGCGGAGAGTGAGGGCACCATG
>NC_063372.1:7547858-7558322 GCF_021869965.1 Rhincodon typus
CAGCTCTTTTCCTGAACGTCTGCCGGGATTACTGTCACACAGGCACCGCTAGCACGTCTGAGATAGAGAACACACCGAGTGGACGACCCCTATTACACCCTGACACCTTTCTACTCCATCCTGCAAGGATGGGTGCACCGAGCCCATTAGCATCTGTCTTGCTGCACCTCCTGTAGCATGAAGCAACAATCTGATTGTTGTCAACTGTGTTCAAAATTTGACTCTTTTTAACAACTGAATGTAATTTGTCCTCTTCCCATTCATTGACCCCGGCTTTCCACCTTCCAGCCATATCCCTGCAGCTCCTCTCCAGGAACCCATATGTCGAATTTAAAACACATGCCGTTGAGGCCAATTAATCCGCGTGTGTGTTCAGCCTATTTGTGAGCAAATCTGTCTTCCTCCCATATCTCTTCCCTAACCCTAACTCTCTCTTCAACTCCTTTTCCCTTCACCAATCCTATTTAATCCTGAATGCTGACATAGCTTCTGAAAAGGAAGATCCCCATGCCTCACAACACCCTGTTTGAAGAAGTTTCTCCTGCCCTGTTTCTGAAGATGTTTCTCCTAAATCTCTTGCATTCAATTGCACCTTGCCCCCATTTATATTCTCCTATTCATTGTCCATCCTGCCAATCCAATTTCACTCAGCCTCCCGTTCTTACTCCCTTAGTTTTAATGCTTGTTCCTTGCTGTTTGAAACCTTCATCTGGGAATTTCCCTGGATCATCCTTGTCCATTCTATTCGCAATCTTGAAACTTTCAATTGGCTCACCTGGAACACTTCGCTTTCCAAAGAAAACAAGCCAGACTTCCTTCATGTTTCTTCATAACATACCTTCTATTTTCTATTACTTTTATGACATTTCATTTCTTGATGGCTCAACTGCCCTTTGTAATGAGCCCACAGGAAAGAAAATAATGTGCCTCATATTTTGAAAGGTGCGGACAAGAACGCTTGAGCCAGGAAAGTTCGAATCACACAGTCTTACAGCATGGAGACAATACCTTTGGTCCAACAAATCCATGCCTACCAGATATCCTAAATTAATCTAGTCCCATTTGCCAGCATTTGGCCCATATCCCTCAAAACCCTTCCTATTCATATACCCATCCAGATGCCTTTTAAATGTTGTAATTGTACCAGCCTCCACCACTTCCTCTGGCAGCTCATTCCATACACGCACCGCCCTCTGCGTGAAAAAGTTGCCCTTTTAAATCTTTCCCCTCTCACCTTAAACCTATGCCCCTCTAGTTTTGGACTCCCCTACCCTGGGGAAAAGACCTTGGCTCTTCACCCCATCCATGCCCCTCATGATTTTATAAACCTCAATAAGCCTCTGTCACCTCTGAGAAGTGAGGACCTGGATAAAATGTTCAAGTTTAGACTAAGAACAGCTTTATCCAAACTCGCTGTTTCACCTAACCCTCCTTTTCCTCAGTTTGTCCATCTTGCAACTTTGTCCATTTCCACCCCCACCCCCCAACTTTGACCATCTCCCTGTTTGCTTTGCCTACCTCTCCCTGCATTGTGCAACTTTTCCATCTGAAACGCCTTTACCCTGCCCCTCCCTATTGTTACAAAAATGAGTTCCCTCCAATAGTGTCACAAAACCCTGCAATAAAAGCTACAAGTTTACAATCCTTTCCGTTGTCTGGAGCTGTGCAGATCATCCAGAAGGTTGTCCTTCTCCACTTGGATTCGGTCCCTGTCCTTGACCACCAGCTCCAGTTGTCTCTTTAGTTCCCTGATCTCCTGCAGATAAACATCTCCAGCCCGGCTCGGCTCCTTGGATCTTAGCTGGTTGAGTTCAGACAACAGCACAGCATTCTGCTGCTCCAAGCCCCTCACTTTGTCGATGAAATTGGCGAAGCGGTCGTTCAGTTCCTGCAACTCCACTTTCTCGTTGGTCCGAGTGGTCAGGAACTCCTGGTTGAGGGCATCGGCCACCGAGAAATCCACTTTGTCGAGGTAGCTCCTGGCCGCTGGGGTGCTGGATCTGTGCCGGTACAAGCTATTGCTCCTGAGGGAAGCTGCTGGGGTGTTCAGCAGGCGGTCAGAGCTTGAAAGCCTGGATACGGAGATAGGGGAGACCGAGAAACCTGCAAACCCCCTCCTGGAGGAGGCAGTGCTGCTGGACAGACGATAAGAAGACATGTTGCTACCAGCGGTTAGGGAGTGATGTACCCAAGCAACATTCACACTGCAGTGAAGAAGGCTCCAACCTGCTCAGGTTCCTTTATAAAGGACTTCAAAAGCGGCCTGGCCACGCCTTCCGCAGTGAATCGCTGCCCTGGTTCAATCCCAGAACATTGCACATCGCAAACGCCTGTTGATCAATGACGGGGAGGGGATTTGAACAGAAGTTGTAGGCAATGAAGTGCTTTCTGAAAAGGTTGCAGATCTCCTGTGTTCACGCATAGCTTTTCAAAAAGTTTGCAGTTTTGTTTTCTCTCTCTCTCTTCCCCCAAGACTGATATTAAACTCCCAAAGAAGAGGGTGGTGTGTGTATGGAAAGAGCTGCCAGAGGAAGCGGTGGAGGCTGGTGCAACATTTAAAAGGCACCTGGATGTGTAGATGAATAGGAAGGGTTTACAGGGATACGGGCCAAATGCTGGCAAATGGGACCGGATTTATTTAGGATATCTGGGTCAGCACGGATGAGTTGGACGGAAGGGTCTGTTTTCATGCTGTACAGTTCTATGACTCCAATAATGGGACTAATTCTGCCTCCAATAGGGATAGCGTCCCAATCCCTCCACACTGTCAATGAGCACAACTTGATTACAAAGTGAACACAGGCTCCTGGAGACACAGGAGTGGTATTCAGAACAGAAACAAAAACCCAAAGCAGTGCTATTCAGAGTTGTCCTGGGCCCTTTTCCCTCCCTGTGCACATTTCCCAGCTCTGAGCTCTGCCAGATGCTTTCCTCCCAAATCTCTTGGCTGTCTGCAATGCCTGGCACATGGGAGCATCATTTCCACCGGTGCTATCACCAAGGGCATCTGTGACCGTGTGGGAGGCTGAACAGCTATTTGTCTGTGGAAACCATCACACGTGCTCAAGCACCTTCCAGCTGGAGGCAGCGTATAGTGAACAAGGCTCCTTGTTTCGCTTCCCTACCTGAGGGACATTGAGGCATGTGTTACCTCCTCCCCCTCTCCCCTGATCTGACAGATCTCAGAAAAGGAGTAGGGAATCAGACCAGATGGGGAAGAGGCATTTTGTTGGAAGGTATGTTCATAAGAACATAAACTTTAATTGTAAATTTACAATTCACAGCATGATTGGCAGTTCTGGATAGGTATAGTGGTGCCCAATTCAGATCTATGTCAGATATGGGAGTGCCCATCCAGATGTATGATAGGTATAGGGGTATAGAGGTGGCCATTTCAGATGTATGATAGGTATAGGGGTATGGGGTGCCAAATCCAATGTATGATAGATATAGGGGCATGGGGTGCCCAATCCAGATGTGATAGTTTAAGGGGTGTAGGGGTGCCCATTCCAGATGTATGATAGATATAGGGGTGCTCATTCCAGATGTATGATAGATATAGGGGTGTCCATTCCAGATGTATGACAAGGTATGGGGTGCCCATTCAAGATATGAGCCCAGACAGGCACAACTGCACAGACAGGCACAACTGCAGGGAATTTCTCTAACTGAGATCCTGCAAGCTCAGCAGTTCTATATCTGAAAATGGAAGCAGAAATATCCAGAGCAGGTCACTGAAGTTGGAAAGGGAGATGGAGAGGAAATAAACAATGCAACTGTAGGAATACAGTCAGAATAGGAATCTCAGTCCAGACAGAGGAACAATCCCTTTTGCAGTCCAGGATGTTATTGCCGGATGCTACGGTAAGGAACAGTTTGGAATAACTGGAAGAAATTACAAAGAGAAATAAAATTCATCCGGGTCCTACTGATCTAGGAAAGGTAACATAGAATTATACAGCACAGAAATAGGCCTTTCAGCCCACCATGTCTATGCTGACCATTCTAAACTAATCCCATCTGCCTGCACATGGTCTATATCCCTCTATCCTCCGCCTGTTCATGTGTCTGTCTAAAAGCTTCTTAAACATTGCTATTGTATCTGCTTCTCCCAACTCCAGGGAACATATAAAGTGATGAAAAATAGCAAGTGAAGAATATAGGAATACAGGAAGTAAATGCCCAAATGAATATATGACAAGATTGACAGAGATGCATAAAAATAGTTCTCCCTTACATTCAGAGGGTGGTGCTGGAGGGTTTTTTTGTGACCAGCGGTGTGCCACAAGGATCGGTACTGGGACCACTGCCTTTCATTACTTATATAAATGATTTGGATGTGAACATAGGAGGTATGGTTAGTAAGTTTGCAGATGACACCAAAGTGAGAGATGTAGTGGTCAGCGAAGAAGGCTACCTCACAGTACAACAGGATCTTGATCAGATGGGCCAATGGGCTGAGGAGTGGCAGATAGAGTTTAATTTAGATAAATGTGAGTTGCTGCATTTTGGAAAGGCAAATCAGGGCAGGACTTATACACTTAATGGTAAGGACCTGGGGAGTGTTGCTGAACAAAGAGACCTTGGAGTGCGGGTTCATAGTTCCTTGAAAGTGGAGTCACAGGTAGATAGGATAGTGAAGAAGGCATTTGGTATGCACTACTCAATACAGTGCATTGAGTATAGGTGTTGGGAGATCATGTTGCAGCTGTACAGGACATTGGTTTGACCACTTTTGGAATACTGCATTCAATTCCGGCCTCCCTGCTATAGGAAGAATGTTGTGAAACTTGAAAGCATTCAGAAAAGATTTACAAGGATGTTGCCAGGGTTGGAGGGTTTGAGCTACAGGGAGAGGCTGAATGGTCTGGAGTTATTTTTCCTGGAGCATCAGAGGCCGAGGGGTAACGTTATAGAGGTTTATAAAATCATGAGGGGCATGGATAGGGTGAATAGCCAAGGTCTTTTCCCCAGGGTAGGGGAGTCCAAAACTAGAGGGCATAGGTTTAAGGTGAGAGGGGAAAGATTTAAAAGGGACCTGAGGGGTAACTTTTTCACGCAGAGGGTGATGCGTGTATGGAATGAGCTGCCAGAGGAAGTGGTGGAAGCTGGTACAATTACAACATTTAAAAAGCATCTGGATGGGTATATGAATAGGAAGAGTTTGGAGGGATATGGGCCGAATGCTGGCAAATGGGGCTAGAGATGTCTGGTCAGCATAGATGAGTTGGACCGAAGGGTCTGTGTCCATGCTGTATATCTCTATGACACTATATCTCTTGCCTAAAACCTGGGGCAGTTACCAGGAGCGGCTTTTCTTTTGTCTAAACCTTATCTTAACCTATCTAAGCCTTCTATTTTGTAACTATACCAATTAGCAGCAGGGGAATTCTACTCAAAACACTCCCCCCAACACACGCTAAAACACTGTTCCACCATTCAGTAAAATCATGGCTGATCACATTATTCCACATTTCCACCCAGTCCCAAAAACATTTCGCCCTCTTGCTGATCAAGAATCTATCTCCCCCTCCCTTGAAAATATTCAAAGTAAATGTCACAAAGTAAACCTGGAAAATTTGGACACCGTTCCCTCCAGCCTGGTATCCAAATCTTTGCTGTAAATAATGAATCTCAAAAAGCACAGAAAAAAAACCAGGAAGGTCTTTTATAAGTAGATCAATAAAAAGATAACTGAGGAGAGGAGGGTGAGTTCCATTTCAGGAATTCGATTGATGCAGATGTATTCTGGGAGCATTGGCTAAAGTAATGTGCATTCTCACAAAAGAAAAAGCAATATCAGGTCATTACAGTTTAATATCTGCGGTAGGGATGATTCTATCTTCAATAATTAAAGATGAAATTATTCATATGTAGAGGAAGAGGAAATAGTTTGAAACAGCCAGCGTGGATCTCAGAGAGGAAACTCCTGCTCCAGAGCCCAACTAGATTCTGAGGTGGCGACTGATATGGGGATGGGGAGATGCAGTGGATGTGGTGGGTAGGGAATTAGAACAAGCCTTTGACAAATTCTGTGGAAGGGTCACTTGACCCGAAATGTTAACTCTGATTTCTCTCCACAGGTGCCACCAGACCTGCTGAGCTTTTCTGGCAATTTCTGTTTTTGTTGTCTTTGACCAGCCTCACAGTAGGTTGCTGGAGGCGATTAAGGGGGAAAGGGTTACTGGGAGGCAAAAAATTGGATGAATAATTGTTTAAAGAGAGCAAGACAACAGAAATTAAAGACGGTTTCAGTTGGAAACGATTATTAGTGTCTTTCAGGGTCCCAATCACTGTGTACAGCAGTAGTTTGGATATGCAGAGAGACTGATGTTTAAACTTGTAGGTAAATTAGGAAGCACAGTCCAAAAATCTGAGGATCAAAGGAAGCTGCAAGGAGAGATTGACAAGATAGCAGTAAATATATGGCAGATGGAATTCGGCATCTCTAAGTGTGAGGTGCTATCTTTTTGCTTTAAGAATCGTAATAACATTCATGTGGGGAAAGCTGAGTAAAGTTGAACAGCTGAGGGATTTGGACGTTGAGCTTTACATGACATTAAGTGGATAAAATAAAAGTTAATGGAATACTGGGTATTGTGCCAAGAGCTATGAAATATAAATGTTGAGATAAAACCTCCATAAAACTACAGTTGCAGTCGCCTGCAATTTGAGCTCCAATTGGAAGAATGTTGATGTAATAGAGAGGATACGGGCTAAACTCACAAGGGTACAAATCCACTCTCCAGATTGGAGTCTTACTATAAAGCGAATTCACAAGGATGTTTCCTAGTGTGAGGAAATACAAATCAGAGCACATTTTGAAGAAAAATTGGAGCTGTTTCTCTTAGGAGAATTGATGGTTGAAGTTATGATGAGTTAGGACAGTACTCATAGAAACAGATTGTGTCCCAATGATTGACGGTTCCAGACTGAGTGCACATCAACTTCAGATTAGGTGGAAGCGTTTTCGGATAGAGAGAAGGAGAAATCTTTTTACACAAAGGGCTGTGGAGCGTATGGCTAGGGCTGGCCACTAAGACCGGATCCACATTTAAGTATTGTTTCGAATAGAAGAGTGGGAATAGAGAAAATGAGAACATGACTTCTTTACTCAGAGAATGTGGAGGAATGGTTGAATCAAACAGTATTCAGGGGAGGCTAAACAAGGAAGAAGAGAAGAGAGGGTTACAATGCTGGATTTAGATTCGAAAAGTTGGGAAGAGACTCGAATAGAGCATAAACACCAGCAGGTTCTGGATGGATAGAATGGCCTTCGTCCAAGGGCATCCATCCTATGTAATCCCACATAAAGACAGGCACATGGTATTTGGTTTACTATTTATGCGGAGGATAACCACTGGCTTTGTCTGATTTATCATTTCTATGTAACTCCAGTTACTGAACTTGGGATCTTCCTTGTCCAAACATTTAGCACACCAATATTTAGCTGACACTGGAGACCTGCAGCACAAACTTTTCCTGTAGCAATGTATTAATGTTATTCAATCTCCTCCTCTGTCATTACCCAGTCTCCAGCTGTTTACCAGAATTCCCCAAACTAATACCGAGATTCTTATAGTGCAAACACAAATAAGCAAATAGGCTCCAAAGTATTTCTTTCAAATGTTGGAACAATCCTTCCTTTCCCCTAGTGCAGGGACAGAAATGTTCATTTTCAGAAGTCAAGCTGATGCTTTATCATATTCGCGCCTCCTTGTGAATGGGTGCTGAATGTGACTGTTTAATGTGATGTTCCCTCAGCACCAGGCTGCGTGTTTTACCATGAATCCTCCAAACCTCCTGCATGTCTGGGAAACCGAACTGAAGGAGGGATTTTCCAAATTGTGCGGACACCCTCTTTAGAAGCAGATTCTTGTTTTTTTTTAAAAACACTGCCACACTCAGTCTCATCATTGCAAGCCAAAATTGCAGAATGCCTCAAAACCCCATCACATCTTTCATTCTCGTAATGAATTCTGGGATCGGCTGGTGTATTTGTGCTCAATTATTGCACAGCAAGCATGGTCTGCAAAACAGATGGAGTATAAATCCCCACTGTCCATTCTGTGCTTATTCGAGGTCGAATGAAGTTAGTTCTGGGCATTGGAACATTTCAGACTTCTGAATTCATTGTTTTTGACCCTTTTCTTTGGAAGGGACTGCTGGATTACAGGTACTACCATCCCCATTTTCATGCACATAACTGTCCAATTCTTATAGCCCCAACCGCTCAACTTTGAGAGGTCAATCTGCAGTTACTGCCAGAGGTCCTGAGGTTGTGAAAGGTGCTACATAAGATTCATTGTCATTACGGCAGTGAAGAAAGTCATTTGGCCCATCAAGTCAAAGCCTATTCCCCATAGAATCTGCAGTCATAGCGTCATAGAGTTATACAGCATGGAAACAAACACTTCAGTCCAACTCAGTTCTAAGGAAGGGTCACCGGACCCGAAACGTTAACTCTGTTTTTTCCTTCACAGATGCTGCCAGGCCTGCTGAGCTTTTCCAGCAACTTTGTTTTTGTTCTTCAGTCCAACTCGTCCATGCCGACCAGATATCCTAAATTAATCTAGTCCCATTTGTCAGCTATTGGCCCATAACCCTCGAAACCCTTCCTATTCATGTACCCATCCAGATGCCTTTTAAATGTTGTAATTGTACCAGCCTCCACCACTTCCTCTGGCAGCTCATTCCTTACACGTACCACCCTCTGTGTGAAAAAGTTGCCCCTTAGGAATTTCACCGTTTGTTTATTTTTCTTAGAATGAACTCTGATGTCCAGAGATACTTGAAACTGTACAGCAGAGGCAGACAGCTGTGAACGTTCACTGCTGTGGTTTTTCCTCACCTCCCACTTGGTCCGTGCCTGCTCTGTCTTGCTCCTTTTTTAAAGAGACGTTGTTTCTATCGCTTTGTTTTCCCCAAATTTCCAAAAGAATGCAACAGCCTATAAAATGGTAATTACTCCTCCAAGAACTCAAGGAAATCAGCTCCAAGACTGAAAATACCTCAAAAAAGGAGGAATGCTTACAGCTGCAACTTATTCCCGTCCTCCATCTTGGATTACCCGGCCCCATTTATCCACTCTATCACTGCAAATTTATTTCCCTCATATCCATCCAGTGTTATTTTGTATCATGTGATAAGCTTAATTCAAGACCTCCAAGTAAATGCACATCCAGGTGGCAGCAGCCACAACATGTTTGGATTTAACATTCAATTTGAAAAAGAGGAGTGGGTCTAAGACTTGTGTTTTAAACTTAAATAAGGGCAACTCTGTAGGCATGAAAACTGAGCTACCTAAGGTGAACTGGGATTGTAGGCTAGGGGATAGTTTAATAGGGATGCAGTGGCAGACATTAATGGGGATATTAGAGAATACACAGAATAAATATATTCCTGTTATAAATAAAAACTCTACACAAGGGATCCACCATCCACAGGGGCAGCACAGTGGTTCAGTGGTTAACTCTGCTGCCTCACAGTGCCAGGAGCCCAGGTTCGATTCCACCCTTGGATGACTGCCTGTGTGGAGTTTGCACATTCTCCCCGTGTCTGTATGGGTTTCCTCCGGGTGCTCCGGTTTCCTCTCACAGTCCAAAGATATGCAGGTTAGGTGGATTGGCCGTGCTAAATTGCCCGTAGTGTCCAGGGATGTGTAAATTCGGTGGGTTATGGGGGGGGATGGGATGCTCTGAGGGTCAGTGTGGATTTGTTGGGCCGAAGGGCCTGTTTCCACACTGTAGGGACTTCTGTGATCAAACTTAAGGAAAAAGCATATCGTTGTGCAAAGATGATTGGCAGATCAGGTGACTGGGTCAGAATATAAAGAACAGCAGAAAATGACGAAAAGGTTAATGAAGAGAAGGAGAGGAACGGTGGCTGGAGTTTATACAGGTATTTAGAAAGGAAAAGAGTAAGTCAAGTGAGTGTGGGACCTCGAGAGAATGAGAAGCTCATGGTGGATCACAAGGAAAACCGGATGAACTGAGCAAATATTTTGCTTCTGCATTCACTGTATGTTAAGGAACACACTCAACCTCCACCCCACAGGCTTCATTATAATAAGCCCCCACAACATTTCACACAGTCTAACATCTGCTTTACCGGTGGATGAATTTACAGCTCATTCGTAGCGTTCCCTGTACATAACCCTTACACAAGAAGGATCGGAGACCAGGAAAAAAGAATGTGAAGTGAACGTTTGTTGTTAGTCTGGGAATAGGAGGCTTCCCAGGAGACATTGGCTTGGGGAGGCAGGTGAGAGTTGCACAACAGGGTGAGGGCAATGAGGGTCAGATGGCAGAGTGGGGAGTGCGAGTCGGGCTGTTACTGTGAGGTGGGCAGGGGAGGGGGGTGTTATTGATAGTTCACGCCCACTAATTATTCTTTCATTTCATTCTTAAAAAGCAATTCACATTTTACCAAATTACACTGAAGTGTCTCCAGAAAAGAAAATCT
>NC_063372.1:7558822-7559567 GCF_021869965.1 Rhincodon typus
TTTTTCTCCACATAAGTCTTCTAGGCTGAATGCACTCTCCTGCTCATTCTTTACGCCCATTCACATACATCTTTCTAGCTGAAATGCTTAAAGAGGTTTTTGCTGTCTTTTCATTTCACTTACCTTCATTACAAATAAGAGCTGAATTTTAAAAAGAATGGCCTAAAAGGTACATGCAGTCTATGTGGATGGAATCATAGGAGTGTGCTGAACATCAACAAGGTACAGGCTAGACTGTAATACTGTCAATTAGAAATGAGAGTTTATTACTCGTCGTACAAATACATCTTGTCTTTTCACTGTAGAGATGTACATTTTCATTATGTCTTTATCCCCCTTAGACCTAGTACATTTTTGTGTTTTGAATTGTATACAGATAAATAATGCTATCAGTCTATCTCCAACAGATTCCTGTCCAGAGTTCATTTCATTACAGAAGTAATGTGACTGTCCTTCGCCCTAACCCTTCATCAACTGAGAGCTGTGGTTCAGGGTGCAAAGACCATTTGAATGGTCAAGAGTTACTGGAGATCTTCACATTCATCTAGGAATGAAGAGAAGAACCTGGCTCTTCAATTGATATTTGAATCTCATGTTTGTTTATTCATGCAGGTCTGGAATTTGAAAAGGTGAGAAAACGGGAAATGACAGGTACTCATTGCAAACAATCATCGCTCTTAAATCTCTGATCAGTATTCAGAAGAACACAGGTAGAGAAAACCAGAGGTCAAAATCAAGGAAGTGA
>NC_063372.1:7559667-7573571 GCF_021869965.1 Rhincodon typus
GGGCATTAAATTATTTGGGCTTTAAAAACAAGTAGTTGAATAGGTTACATGTTAAATGGTTTCTTAAAAAGAAGTTCAGTGTGAATTTTGGCAGCCACACCGGTGGCCCAAAGATAACAACCTGTTCAGAGTGGGTGATAAGCAAATTAGAAAACATACAGCCTGAATCCAAGGTCACAAATGAGCTGCATACTTGTCCTGATTATTCTTTGGGTACATGGGGCACATAGCTTTCTCTGCTCGGTCACAAAGGTATACATTTCTTTGACTGGCGAAGTGCCACTCCCATGCCAAGCACACTTTCTTTAGCAGAGGGTGAGGTGCCTGTTGAGCAGAGGCATCATTTCTTCTGGCCAGTAGGTTCTTTCAGCCAGACTGCTGAAAACATACTCAAGCAGGTAACAAATGAGCAGACTCAAGAGATTTCTTCACACTTGCAGGAACTGTGATTCCTAGAGAGAGAGACACACACAAACAGACCATGGTGTATGGAGAATTCTGGCTAGAGTGTCAACATGTTATCTACTTGTCACCTGCTGGGAGCTAAATAAACTGGTTGTTCACTAATAACCTTGACCAGTACTCGCTGGGCGATGGTGACTAGCTCATGCTGTGACTACAGGGGTTGTGGCTGTGAGCGGGACAGTGGAACCACAGTCATAATCCAGATCCACGATGGTGTGAATGTTTGTGTTCAGACTGCTCATGGATGTTGCTGTCTGCCGATCTCGAATACTCTGGATGTAGCTCTAAAGAAACAAGGAGAAAAATCAATTATTATAAAAAGGTATAGGACAGAAGAAGGCCATTCCACCCATCATGTCCCTGCTGGTTCTTTGAAGGAGCTAGCCAATTAATCCCGTTCCCTTGATCTTTCTTTGCAATTTTTACACCTCAGGTATTTATCAAATTCTGTATTTAAAACAAGGATTGAATCTGCTTTCATACAATGCATTCCAGATCCATGCAAAATTTGTTTCTCCCTCATACGGGCTCTGGTTCTTCCTAATGTGGAGATTGGGGCAGTGACCACTTTGCAGAAGAAATCTGAAGAATTTCCACTGGTGCCTCTGAGGCTTTCATGTCTGACACACACTCCCATCAGAAAGCAAAACTTGCAGCCAACATTCTGAACCACACCCCCACACCCAATTCCCCTATACACTCCATAAAGACCATAAGACAGAGGAGCAGAAGTAGGCTATTCAGCCCATCGAGTCTGTTCTGCCATTCAATGAGATCATGGCTGATCTGACCATCCTCAACTCCACTTTCCTCCTTTTTCCCATAACCCTTGATTCACTTACCGATTAAAAATCTATCTCAGTCTTGACAGCCCTCTGCACTAAAGAATTCTACAGATTCACTATCCTCTGAGAGAAGAAATTCCTACTCATCTCTTCTTAAATGTGCAACCACTTATTCTGAGATTATGCCCTCTGGTCTCAGACTCTTCCCCCAAGGGGAAACAATCTTTGCACATCTAGCCTTAGTCTGCTAAGAATCTTGAATGTTTTAATAAGGTTACCTCTCATTCTTCTAAATTCCAATGAGGACAGACCCAACCTACTCAACCTTTCCTCATTAGACAGTCCCTCCCTACCTGGTATCAGCCTAGTGAACCTTCTCTGCTCTGCCTCCAATGTCAGTGTGTCTTTTCTTGGATAAGTGGCCCAAATCTGTTCACAGTGTTCTAGGTGTGGTCTGACTAATGCCTTGTATTGTTTTAGCAAAACTTCCTGCTTTTATACCCCATTTCCTTTTAAGTAAAGGACAACATTCTATTTGCATTCCCTGTGACCCACTGAACTTGAAGACTAGCTTTTTGTGATTCATGGTTGAGGACTCCCAACTTCCTCTGCTCCATAGATTTCTGCAGTCTTTCTCCAGTTAAATAATTTTCCTGCTCCTCCAAGCTGGCTGCCCAATTAGGTAGGAATATCAATAGAGAGTCAGTTGGGAACAGAATGGCAGAACCTTTATTCCACTGGCACTTCACTGGGAATAAACGAAGCAGAAAATCCCAGCCTCATTGCCTTGGCTTGCACCTGAAGAATGGCACATGGATAGTTGGCATTCATGGACTCACACCTTACAAGGATTCACTTTCAGGAGGACAGAGGAACAACATTAGCTGGATGTGGAGCAGACATCCTGGCGTTATATTGCATCACTGTCAGATTCCTTTTCTGTAATTTGCTCACACGAAAACAAACATCTACCTTTAATCGTAGGACTGGTGATTTTTGGATTCACTATCTGACTTAAAAAGGGGGCTTGTAGCAAAGTTGGCTAAATGGAGAGTGTATGGTTCGTAATACTACCAACAGCATGGGATTGATTCCTGTTCTAGTCTAGGTAGATTTGGAATCTGCCTCCTCAGCCTGCCCCTGAGAGTGGAAGGCAATGGCAAACCAGCACTGACAGAAACTGCCATGAAATCAACTTAGGATGAAGCATCAGTAGTTAGTGAGCCCAGGATAGCTTCAGGCAGAGCATGCATGGAGTGGAATGGAATATGACTCAATTCCTGTGTTAAAATTAGTTCTATTTATTTGGATGGAGAATTTGAGGTAAATCACATACATGCCTTTGAGTGGAAGATAAGGCTATTAGGGAAGAAGGTTATGCTGATGCGTTCAATGAGGAAGAGTGTGAAGAAGATCATGTGGACCATAAATCGATCTTTAGGGCTGAATAGCCTGTTTTTGGTGCCAGGCATCCTGTGTAGTTCTACATAACCACGTAGCTTAACATGGAGGAGAAGAATAAAAATGCTAAGATTAGAGGTTTTCTGCTCACTCTTATCATTCCAATATCCCAAGGACTAGAGTTTGACTTCTGATACGTTACCGGTGAAAGGATGTCTCCCGTGTACCGTTTGACTGGGTATGGCTTCCTGCGATATGTGCCCTCTGCCTGAGATGCCCTCTGTCGTTTCTTTGCTTCTTGCTGTCGTATTCTCATCAACTGCACTCGTTTTTGTCGTTTACTGATAATGACTACAGGAAGAAGAAAGCATTAGTGGCAATAGAATTTGTTTTAATAGCTCTAATTCACTCTCCTTTTCTTGACCCACCTTCCACAAGATGTCTCTATCTTTACTCAACAATAGGACAACTGAGCCAAGTCATACTTCTGTCATTCTCATTTTCTTCTCCCAGTGGAGTCAATAGTCAACAAGCATGGCCAAAAGAAGGTTGGACCCACCAATGTTCTTTGGCAAGAAACTGCTTGTCAAGCAAACAGTAGAACAAATGAACCCAGAGCAAAACCAGTCAGCTCTGTCTACTTGGCCCCAAAGGGACTTCCCAGCTAGATTACTCGTGATCAGCATCAATGCAACACAACTGAAAAGGACAACTTAATGAGTCCTTTGAATACTGCAATAGGTCTACACTGAAGCACTGATTGAACAATGTGAGAATCGTATCTTTCAAATGCCTCAGTTGCTAAAACCATCATCCAGTATATTCCATACCACAAAAACTAGCAATGTACCATGTTTGATCCGTGGTCTAGCTTGAATTAAGTGGGGGAGTGCTAGCCGAACTAGATTTGGAATCAGTGCTAGAATTGGTCTCAGACCATCCCACCCTGATCACAGGAAGGGACATGTGGTGGTGGGGAGTGATAAGTGAGATAATCATTAAGGTTTCTGCCCCTGATCACTGCCCAGTGACCTCTGCCCTATGCATGCACGCACTGGATGACAGCAAGTTCAGGCCCTGTTGGACAAGTCATCCATTGACACTCATTGCTGGGGTTTATTCGTGAAGGTTGTCAAGCTGATGAAGGACCAGAGAGTTCCCAGTATCCCTCCAACAGTATCCTCATGGCAGTCTATTTGATTAGAGGGTACAGAAGTAGAAACACCTTTATTACCAGTTTTGAGCTGGCCTTACCTTCAGTGTGTGAATAGCCTTCAGCTGTAAGCTTCCATTGGACCAGAATCCCCAATATGCTCAGCACTGGCCAGATGGCAAGAATCACCCAACTGTACCAACAAATGGGCAGTGAAGGAGCAATCTTCAGCCTCTCATAGATATACCGTGCCAACATAAACAGCTCGATGAAATAGTCCACAGTCAGTGTAATGATGGCGCCACCAAAAACTGCAGTGGAGATAATGGTGAAGAGCTTTTGCCACTGTAAAGTTAAGACGGCAAACAGCATCCCAACGCCAATAAGAAGCCCCACTGGAACCCAAATGGTGTGCGGGTGGTAGAACTGCTCCATCACAATGAGGGTGACAGTTGCTACCAACAGGCCAAGGACTAGGCCAATCATGAAGAGGCCAACACTACGGACAAGCATGGTGACCAGTCCACACAGGATCCCGATGCCTAGACCAATACCAGCGCTGGCCTCCACGCTCAGCTGAATGTCCAGAACCCGCTCCTTATAACACAGCAGGAAAATGATGATGGAGCCAAACATCAGTCCACAGAGGAACATGACGGCCTTGAAACAGCGATAGCCTGCAACAAAGTTTGAAAAAGTAACATTAATAACTTTTACCACACAAAAACAATAACAGTCAGGCAACCTGATATTAAATTATGGCTTCACACCACCGTTTGTAACAAACAGACAACAGGAATCCTTATTCCTAAACAACATTGTGAAGTAGGGAAATTGCTGCTAAGACCAACTCTTTAAGCTCCACACAATGATGGAGATTTTGTTCATTATTTTATCACTACCCTGAGGCACATTAAATTATACAGTCATACAGCATGGAAACAGACCCTTCAGTCCAACCAGTCAACGCCGACCTGTTTCCCAAATGAAATTAGTCCCACCTGCCTGCATTTGGCCCATAATCCTCCAAACCTTTCCGATTCACATACTTATCCAAATGTCTTTTAAATGTTGTAACTGTACCCACATCCACCACTTCCTCTGGCAGTTCATTCCACACACGAATCACTCTGTGTAAAAAAAAATTGTCCCTATGTCCTTTTTAAAACTTTCTCCTTTAACGTTAAAAATATGCCCCCTAGTTTTGAACTCCCCCACCCTAGGGTAAAGATCCTTGCTATTAAACTTATTTATGCCCCTCATGATTTTATAAACCTCTATAAGATCACACCTCACCTACGCTCCAGTGAAAATAGTCCCAGGCTATCCAGCCTATTTTTATGACTCAAACCTTCCATTCCTGACAACATCCTAGTTAAATCTTTTCTGAACCCTCTCCAGTTTAACAATATCCTCCCTAAAGCAGGACAACCAGAACTGGACACAGTACTCCAGAAGAAGCCTCACCAATGTCATGTACAACCTCAACATGACATCCCAACTCCTGTACTCAAAGGTAACGCCTTCTTCACCATCCTGTCTATCTGTGACGCAAATTTCAATGAATTATGTACCCGAACCCCTAAATCCCTCTGCTCTGCAACACCACCCAGGGCAGTACCATTCATTGTATAAGTCCTGTTCTTGTTTGCCTTACCAAAATGCAATACCTCATTTATCCAAATTAAACTCCATCTGCCACTCTTCAGCCCATTGACCCAATTGATCAAGCTCTCACTGTAATCTTAGATAGCCTTCTTCACTGTCCACTATACTGCCAATCTTGCTGTCATTCACAGACTTACTAACATGCCTCCTAAATTTTCATCCAAATCATTTATATAAATGACAAACAAAAGTTGGTAAGCTGGTCTCTTAAAGCTGTCACTTTGTCCAACAGCAGTTCTGAGGACAGCCACCGAACTGAACCATTCACTCTTGTTTCTTTCCCCATAAACGATGACTGACCTGCTGAAGACTTCCAATAGCTTTTTTGTTTTCTTTCAGATTGACCAAGTGTGGTTAAGTTTGGGGCAACCACTCATCTCTGGCCTGCAAAGCTACAGAATTTGTCAGTATTCTGGGATCTGTCAGAAATGTAACAAGGTTCCTTTGACAGTTAAGAATCTTTCGAGATTTAAGACAAATTAATCTGTAACAACTTGCACTTACATAAGGCCTCAAACACACAGACTAACCGGATGCACTTTACACCTAAGTGTATGAAAATCAGACAGGAAAACGGAATTGGGAGAGGTGATCAGAAACTTGTCACAGTTATGAGAATTTCCTGCCTTTCCCCCATGATCCTTGATTCTCTTACTGATTAAAAATCTGTCCTTGAATATACTGAATGATCCAGCCTTGAAAGCCTTCTGTGGTAAAGAATTCCTCAGACTCACTACCCTCAGAAAACATTCTTCCCCATCTCTGTCTTAAATGTGCAACCCTTATTCTGAGATGATGCCCTCTGATCCTAGACTCTCCCACAAGGAGAAACAACCTCTCCACATCCATCCTGTCAAGTCCCCTAATATGACTGGGAACATTCAAGGGGCCAGAATTAAATGACCGTAGATATCTCAAAGGGTTGTAGGAGATGACAGTGATAAGAAGGGTTGAGACAATGGTAGGATTTGAAAACAAGGATGAGAATATTCAAATCAAAATGTTGCTTGACTGGGAGACAATGTAGGTCAGCAAGCACAAGGGCGATAAGGGAAAAGGACTTGCTGTGAGTTAAGAGTTCTGGATGACCTCAGAGTTACAGAGGATAGAATGTGGAAGACCAGCCAGGATAACATTAGAACAGTCATGTCGAGAGGTAACACCGTCCTGGATGAAGGTTTCAGCAGCAGATGAGCTGAGTTGGGTGAAGTTGGCCAATGTTACAGAGGTGGAAGTGGGTGGTCTTAGTGATGGCACAAATAGGAGATTGGAAGTTCATCCTCATATCAAATATGACACTGAGATTACAAACAGAATGGTTTAATCTCAGACTATTGCCTGGGAGATGGGCAGAGTTAGTAGCTAGGGAATAGAGTCTGAAGTAGGAGATTAAAAACAATGGCTTCAGTCTTCTCAATATTTAATCGGAGGAAATTTGTCCTCATCCAATCCGGGATGTCAGATAAGCAGTCTAATAATTCAGTACCAGTGGAGGGCTCGAGAGAGAGAGAGCGCGCGCTGGTGGTGAGGTGGAGCTGGGTGTAAGCCAGCATCCTAGTGTAACCTAACACAGTGCCTTTGGATGTTGTCACTGAGGGGCAGGGTGTAGATGAGAAATAGGACGGCCACCAGGAGAGATTGATGGGGGAACACCAGAGAGGGAACGGGAGCAGGATCAGGAGTGGGAGAGGAGTCATTGTGGGTGATTCTTTGGCTAAGACGAGAGAGATAAGAATGGAACCAGGAGAAAGCAGTCCCCACCATCAGCTGGACAACAGTGAAGAGGTGTTGGAGGAGGATATTATGGTCACCACGACAAAGGCTTCAGGTAGATCGAGGAGGGAAAGTTTACCTTTGTCCCAGTCACACACGATATGCACTGACAAAGGATAGATCAGGGTACTTTCTCGATAGTATGAAGTTAAATACGGTGGATGTCCAAAGAGACCCCACATGGACTACTGAAAGCAGATCAGGGCACCATACCTCAGGAAAGATACTGTTTTGGAGGGAGTACAACATAGGTTTACAAGAATGATATCTGGACTTCAAGGGTTAAGTTATAAGGAGAGATAATGCACAGTAGGGCTATTTTCTCTAGAACTTAGAAGGTTAAGGGGGTGAGCTGATTGACGTCTTCAAAATATTAACAGGAAAAGACAAGTAGACAAAGATAAACTATTTCCACTGTTTGGGGATTCTAGAACTAGGGGGCATAGTCTGAGAATTAGGGTCAGACCATTCAGGAGAGATGTTAGGAAGCATTTCTATACACAGAGGGTGGTAGAGGTTTGGAACTCTCTTCCACAAACAGCAGTGGATGCTGGATCAGTTGTGAATGTTTAAATCTGAGATAGGTAAATGTTTGTTAAACAAAGGTATTAAGGGATATGGGCCAGAATCAGGTATATGGAGTTAGGCCACAGATCAGCCATATTCTCATGGAATGGTGGAGCAGATTCAAGGGGCTGACTGGCCTAGTCCTGTTCCTGTGTCAATGGGGTCTGTTGCAGTAGCCGCTTCAGTACTGTGACAGGGACAGAGGTCTGGTTGGATGGGTTCAAACATGGAGTTCTGGGAAAGGTGGGAACAGATTTTGGATGCAGCAACACATTCAAAGACAAAAATAGAAGCCACTTTTTCAACACTTCACCTGACCTACTGTCTAACCTACTGAGATGTGTTTTAAGAAAATGAATAATATTTTATTGACCATGTATTTCCAAAGCAATCTTTAACTTCATAATCACAGCATTCACCTTTAAGAATAAGGTGCACTGTTACAAATTCGCTTTGGTAACAAAGCCTGTTGGCAGAGGGTACCACTGTGCACTTGCTGAAGGTAACTGAGCAGGTGGACCACAAGATAGCAGCACATAAAGAGGCAGTAGGGGAAATCACACGAGACAAGCAAAACCTATAATTCAGTAATTTGGCAATTATTTTATCTTTTCTTTAAAAATGGTCACACATTTCCATATTAATTGGTAGTGGGGCAGGATATTTGAAGCAGGATCATGATAAGGGGTCAAGAGCTATGGCGTGCTTGTTGACTGCAGGGCCAGAGTGTTTGTTTTTAGTAAAAGGCCTCACCAAAGAACTCGGGCAGCAACATTAAAAAGCCACACTTGGCTTTGATCTATGACTTGATTTACTTCAGCTTCACATCTGCATTGTTCAACCATGGTGATATCATAATGTAAGCCGCCAACCTTTCAGCTAGTTTCCTCAGTTAAAACCTGACAGTGTCTCACACTGACTGCATGCCATGAAATTCTCCAGTCACCACACTCGCTTGTGTATTTTTGCATCACTGGCACACCTAAAATAATCACTGACCTAACATCTCAGCAGTCTGGAATGTACAGTAAACAACTCGGTACAATAAGACTGAGACACATGGAGAAATCATGTAAAAAGCCAAGCGCAGGATGCAGCTGCCAGCTTTTTCTCCAAAAGGGAAAAAAGTAAATATGTCCAACATTTTTGTTTGTAGATAATGCTGGTACATCAGATTGCTCTGCAGCTGTGTATGTTGAAGTGGTTGAAAATTATCTGGGTTTAGGTTGCTCATTCTTTTTCTTTTCTCAATTGCATTTGTACTAACTGGCAGCAATAGCACCTGTTACTAATCCCAACAGATTCGATCCAGATCTGTACACATCAGACACTTAACAAACAGGGCTGTGCAGCATTAAACTTAATCAGGAATCTGAGAAGATTGTATGAACTCCCTCTATTTGGATGGGAAGGATCCAATTAAGTTGGCTTACTCCGGCTCATTCTCATGCTGCCTTCTCAGTTTCATTGAGTAATCAGAACGTTTAATCCATCACAGACTTGACCAGTTAATAAATTAGAGCATCAAAGTTCCTGCAAGAGGTTTAACTCGATGGCTATTTTGTAAAGCCATAATTTTCAAAATGGAGGCTATCAAATGATTTGTTATATAATTAATTTCTCGACTGAAAATTGCATAAAAATAGTGGAACAGAAAATGCCCTTTCAGATGTGCACGTGCTTATTGAGGAAGTCTGTAGTTGTCCTAATTTAGAGGAACAAAATAAGTAAACCTGATGGTAAACCCTCAAGCACTTGTAAATGTGAACAACCAAATTACCACAATTGAAGCCCATTTCTGTGTGAAGAGATCTACACTGATTCTGGCCTCTTGAGCATCCCTGGGCTATAGTGATGTTACCCTTCTCCACTATAGCACGGTAAGGGCACTGACAATAAAGAAACAAAAAAAAGAAATTGATGGAAAAAACTCAGGAGATCTGTTCGTACCTGTGGAGAGAAAGCAGAGTTAATGTTTCGGGTCCAGCGACGCTTCAGAATTAATAATAAATGTATTTACATAGTGTTTTTCATGACATTAGAACATCCAAAAGCTCTATACAGCCAAACAAAGTACATTTGAAATGTTGTCACTATTATAATGTCAGGAACCTGACAGCCAACATCTCATAAATAGCAATGTAAAAATGATCAGGTAATCTGGTTTTAGATGATGCCAGCACTAGTTTCAGTAGTCTTATGGTTTCCCATCAATGTCCAGAGATTTAGTATTTTTATAGTCAACTGCCAGTGACCAGAGTCTCACATTTTTATAACTGCTATCAGTGCCCAGTGTTTGGTGTTTCTCTATTGTTGCTGCCAGTGCCCAGCATTTAACATTTTGATACTGTTGCTGCATGTGTATCAGCAGTAAGCCCTGGGATTGCTGGTACTCAGTCACGAATACAACACGCAGATTGTGAATGTGTTATACCATCAATCAAATTCACACAAATGCACTCGCTGTAAGCAGTGAGAGTTTAGTGTCAGCCCAGGTTTTGTGCTCAAGATGAGAAGTATTATAAGGTGAAGCTGATTAACTCAACAAAGATTCAGAGTACAGGTAAGCAGAAAGCAAGGAACTGAATTAAATAAAAGAAGGAGAAAAAAAATCTGCAATACCTATTACATTCCTTTTTAGCTCCATGGTGCTTCAAACAAAATCAAAAGGCAAGTTATAATGACCAGATAAAACTTCAAACATTTTTTTTTGAAGTAGAAATGAGTGGAATATAATCAAACAAACCTTTCATTGTGATCACCAGTTATACTAAGAGCCTTTATAGAGCAAATGAGGTTGACATACTGAAACCAAGGGATGCCAATGATATGGAGAGATAGAACTGAGTGTAGAGTTCAGACAGCACTCTAAACAAAGAATTTAAGAAAATTTTCCAGCTTCCTGTCCTTCCTAAATGACACGTACCCTCCAATATTCAGGTCTGAATCCATGTGATCCTACAAATATGTCTCCGTTACGGCTACCAGATTGTACTTATTTGTTTATATTTGTGTTCTTAATTCATCAGTTTTGTTTTGAAAGTCACGTGCATTCAGATAGAGATTTTAGTTTTGTACTTTTATTATTTTTGTAACTTTTTATCTGTTAGACTTGTACACTCTATCCCTTCCTGTCACGGTGTGTTTATCATTTCCCATATTAATACTTTGCCTTATCTCTTCTCTTTCATTTACATCTTCCCAACATTGATCTCTCACCCTCACTATTTAAATCCTCTCTACTTCTCTAGTTTTGCAGCTCACAAAAGTGCCAGTCCCTGTATGGCTCTGGTGGAGAACCCTGCCACTTTCCCCAGTATTGGTTCTCGTGCCCAGGACCTGGAACCCTCTTCTCCCAAACCAGTCTCTGAACCATGCATTCATCTCTCCAATCTTATTTACCAATGACAATCTTCATGTTGCTTAGGTAATAATCTAGACATTACAATGGGTGCCCAGCTCCTTATACTGACTATATAGAACCTCCTTCTTTATCCGACATTCGCACTAGCTGCTATTCTATGTTGAACCTTATAAATCTTAGTTACTTACCAGATACTCACCAAATAGAATCTGTACAGTGCAGAAAGAGGCCATTTGGTCCATCAAGTCTGCACCAACCGTCCAAACAGCATCCCACCCAGACCCAGACTTGCACCCTATCCCTGTGACTCCGCATTTCCCATGGCCAATCCACCATAGCCTGCATATTTTTGGGCTGTGGGCGGAAACCGGAGCACCCGGAGGAAACCCATGCAGACACGGGGAGAACATGCAAACTCCACACAGACAGTCACCTGAGGGTGGGATCAAACCCAGATCCCTGGTGCTGTGGGACAGCAGTGCTAACTACTGAGCCACTGTGCCACCTAACTAGCTTCTTCTGTAGCAGAATAAGAATCAAGTCCTAGAGGCTGAAAAAAATTAGACAAAGCAAAAGCAATGGAGCACCTCTTTCCTTTCCCTTCCCTTCCGAACTCCCTTAATCAGTCAACTCTGGCAACAGCTGGAGGAAACAGCTCATTCTTAAAAACAAGCAACTTGGGCCAGTAAGGTTAGACAAAATCTCACAGAATTGGTATGTCAAATAATAACAATGGGCAAAATGAGTGCAATTAAAAATGACCTTGGGCTGGGGCAGTGAGAGAGGGAAGAGGAAAATTCATCAAAGCATGCTTTCAGATGTGTTCATGCATGGTTCCATTGAGGAAGACAGACTGTAAATTTTGTATTCCACCTCATCTAAATTATGTCAGTGTGCAGCCCATTGCAAAATATTCTGCTGACTGTATGCTGAAGGGGAGCTCCAGCCACATGAATGACAACTGAACTACATCTCTGAAAGGGAGTCTACCCCTCTTAAAGGGGAGCTCCACTCATCATGCATACATTGCTACAGACCGTGGAAGACTTGAAGAGAAGAAGCACAAGCACAGAAAATGGAGTGACAGGTAAGAGAGAGGGCTCCCAGATGCGGCACTGTAGGGATTTGTTAAGAAGGGAGGAAGGAGGAAAGATTCAATGTTTCCACAGAAATGGATTACTTCCCATCTCAAATCCCACCTCACCGTTATAGGACCACACGGCATGAAGTGCAAGCTGCAGATGGTGTGACCACGGCTCTCTTGTTCCTCATCCAATACCCACACCCTCCACCTTTTTAGCTTTCAGATACCCGAGAGTTGTTGCCTGGCCAGTGACTGCAGCCTCAGGAGGTAGAACAGACCCAGCAATATACTTTAGATAGCAATAGAAATATAAGAAATGAGCTATACCTGGACAAATCCACTTTCAAATGTGATATTACCCACAGTGCAGGACTGATGCACCCCCCGCCCCCAACCCAACACAATCCCCTCCCCCCACTTTTAGAGTCATAGAGTTGTACAGCACAGAAACAGACCCTTATGTCTAACTCGTCCATGCCGACCAGATATCCTAAATTAATCTAATCCCATTTGCCAGCACCTGGCCCATATCCCTCTAAACCTTTCCTATTCATATACCCATCCAGATGCCTTTTAATTGTTGTAATTGTACCAGCCTCCACCGCTTCCTCTGACAGCTCATTCCATATACACACCACCCTCTGCCTGAAAAAATTGCCCTTTTATATCTTTCCCCTCGCTCCTTAAACCTATGCCCTCTAGTTTTGGATTCCCTCACCCTGGGGAAAAGACCTTGTCTATTCACCCTATCCATGCCCCTCATGATTTTATAAACGTCTACAAGGTCACCCCTCAGCCTCCAACACTCCAGGGAAAATAGCCCCAGCCTCTCCCTGTAGCTCAAACCCTCCAACCCTGGCAACGTCCTTGTCAGTCTTTTCTGAACCCTTTCAAGTTTCACAACATACTTCCTATTGCAGAGAGACCAGAATTGCACACAGTATTCCAAAAGTGGCCGACCCAATGTCCTGTACAACTTCAACATGACATCCCAACTCCTATACTCAATGCACTGAGCAATAAAGGCAAGCATACCAAATGCCTTCTTCACTGCTCTGTCTACATGTGACTCCACTTTTACACACATTTGTCAATACTTCACTCACCAAAGAAGCAGTAGATGACCCCAAAAAGGCAACACATGGCACAGATAATAGATGGAATGAGTTGATATTTTCCTTCCACCTCCAGGTCACAGCGGTTCACAACAATGTCCTCCTGGCCTGTGTCCATGAGGTTAAAGTCCAACAGCGTAGAGGTCATAGCTGTCCGAAGTCGACAGGGGAAGGAGTAGGGAACGTTAGGTGGGTCTGGCCATCCAATCAAGGCACTGCGAGTTCTGGAAGAGAAAGACTCAAAATAAACAAAATGGGACCAAGAAAAAAAATACTACAGAAGCTGGAAATATGGAATAGGATTAATTGTTTTTATTAAACTATGGGCCATTCAATTTTGTCCATGGAGCCAAGTGAAATTTGTTCAGTGCTTTCATGAGATTGCATGTACGAAGCCTCTGAAGCTGATGGAGCATATGAAGTATATCTAACCACAGGGAGAATCTACAGGCCTAATTGAATTATGTCATGCTGATTACTGCATTTCACAAGTTTAACCTAATTTGGGTTTGGATGATTGGCTCCTTAT
>NC_063372.1:7574087-7575169 GCF_021869965.1 Rhincodon typus
TGTGGGCTGGAGCCATAGAGTCGGGTAAAAACCTCTGCACAATTCCCCAAACTTTTCCCGAACTTGGGAATCAGATACTGGGTCCCGCGGCCTTTGAAGAAACTGCAACAGACTTTCAGAGCCAAGCGGAGATATACACTCCTCACTCACTCACTCACTCACTGCTCCAGTTTGGCATTTACTGTTTCCTCCCTCAGTCTGTTTGAATGTCAGTCCCTGCACTCAGCAGTTTGCTCTCTCTCTCTCTCTCTCACACAGGCTGTGCTTCAAACTGCCCGCCCCCTTTCTGTTATTCACTCTGATTCACCCTCACTGCCCCCTCCCTCTCTCCCTCACCTCCCTTCTCTTTCTCCCTCACTACCTCCTCTCACACTCTTTTACCACCACTTCCTCTCTCTCTCTCCTTCATGAAATAGCCCCTCTTTCACGCACTGCCAGTTCTCCCTTGCAGACTGAATTTGAATTTTTCCCCCTACATTCCCAGCTCGCAATGATCTCACTTCCAGACTCTACTAATGGAGCTGACCAGTGAAGGGAGAGAGAGAGAGAAATCCTTCATGGATACCTACGCTGATAACTTACCATCCACTGGCCAGTGGTAAATCCCTGGAAAGTAATCCTTCCTGTTTGACTTCAAAAGAAAAAGTTGAGATTGTTTTGCACAAACATTTTTCATTCCCATTTAACTGCCCTGCATTTTAATTGCAAGTGGCACTTTGGGGCTTTTTATGTCCTCGACATGTCCCATTTGTCTGACATTTTTAGGCACTTTCGCAAATAAATAAAACACATCATCTACATCTTGAACCGCATCAGTTCCATGGAGAGGAATGTGTTAACAGTTCCCTAATAAGAATTCCTTTCAAACATTATTGCTTGTTGGAAACTGTGCTTTAATCTTGACTCCAGCTCAGTTGCTATCAAGTTTCAATCCTCCGATCTCTACTTCAAAATAAAGCACCAGCTGGCGTTTGGAGTTACAGGGCCACCAATGCCCAGAGCCCTCTCTATGTTCACCTTTTGGCTCAGCACTGTCACCTCTAAGCCAACAGGCTGCGGATCTAGGATTTGAGTGCATAATG
>NC_063372.1:7575269-7575731 GCF_021869965.1 Rhincodon typus
AGCTGAGACCCCATGTGCCCTCACAGGTGGGTATAAAAGAGCCCGTGGCATTAATTGAAGAAGGGAATGAATGTCCTCCCTTGGTGCCCTGTCCAAATTTTATACCCCTGAGACCATACAGTCATAGGAGGAGGTGATGGCCTAGTGGTATTAATGCTGGACTGTTAATCCAGAAACCCAGATAATGTTCGGGGGACCCGGGTTCAAATCCCGCCAGGGCAGATGGTGGAATTTGCATTCAATAAATATCTGGAATTAAGAATCTAATAATGACTGTGAATCCATTGTTGATTGTTGGGAAAAACCCACTTGGCTCACTAATGCCCTTTAGGGAAGAAAACTGCCATCCTTACCTGGTCTGGCCTACATGTGACTCCAGACCCACAGCAATGTGGTTGACTCTGAACTGCCCTCTGGGCAATAAATGCTGCCTGGCCAGCAACACCCTCATCCCATGAATGA
>NC_063372.1:7576231-7593482 GCF_021869965.1 Rhincodon typus
CTGCCAGAGGAAGTGGAGGAGTCTGGTACAATTACAACATTTAAAAGGCATCTGCTTGGGTATATGAATAGGAAGGGTTTAAGAGGGATTTGGGCCAAACACTGGCAAATGGGACTGGGTTAGATTGGGATGTCTGGTTGGCACAGACAAGTTGGGCCAAAAGGGTCTGTTTCTGTGCTGTATGATGCCACAGTAATAAAAATTAAAATCAACCTCTAACTTTAAATATACTCAGCTTCCACAACCCTTTGGGGTAGAGGATTCTAAAGATTCACAATCCTCCAAGTAAAAGAAATTCTCCTCTGTCCTAAATGGCAATCCCCTCATTTATAAAATGGTGCCTCCTAGTTTTACACTCCCCAACAAATGGGGAAAATATTTCCTGAATGTATCCTGTCTATCCCTTTAATTATTTTGTAGGTTTCACAGAGACCATCTCTCATTTTTTGAAACTCTAGAGAATATAGGCCCAATTTGGCCAATCTTACTTTGTAGGACAGTCTCATCATCCCAGGAACAAGGCGGGCGAACTTTCACTGCACTCTCTCTATGACAATGCCTTTCCTGAGATGAGGAGACCAAAACTGCACATAGTTCTCAAGGTGTGTGATCTAACCAAGATCTTGTACAACTGAAGCAAGACCGCATGACTCCTGTACTCAAATCTGCTTGCAATAAAAGGCGAACATTCTATTAGTCTTCCTAATAGCTTGTTCGACATGTACATAAACATCAGTGACTTATTGAGAAGGGCACTCAAGTCCCTTCGCATATTTACACAATCCAACCTCTCAGCATTAAGGAAATATTCTGCACATCTGCTCTTCCTACCAAAGTGGATAACCTCACATTTTTCCACATTATATTCCATGTGCCAGGTTCTTGGCCACTCACTAAACTTGTCCAAATCTTCCTGAAAACATTTTACTTTTGTATCTGGTAATTTCTAAATATTACATTTGGTCACCACTTCCAAATTGTTGATATATACTTGTGAATAGTTGGGCCCCAAGTACTCATCCTTCAAACACTCCATTAGTGATGTCTACCGAGAATCACCCAGTTATTCATATTTTCTGTCTGTTAACCAATCCTTAAACTATGCCAGTATATTACCTCCTAATTTTTGCTATCCAACCTCCTGTGGGGGACCTTACTAAAAGCTTCTGAAAATCCAAAATATATATCCATCAACTTTGTTGGTAACATCTTCAAAACTCTTCCAAGTTTGTCAAATGCTATTTTTCATGCGCAAATCCACGCTGACTAAATGGTGAGATTGCAAAGCTTAGACACGCAGAGGAATGTGAGCATTTTAGTGATGAATTGCAAAAGGCTACCATGTAGGTACAGCAAGTAACTAGGAAAGTTAACAAATGATAACATTATGGGGGAAAGGGAATACAAAATTAGAAGGTTCTCCTTCAGCTACACAGGGCATTAGTGAAACCATATCCAGAGCAACGTGTACAGTACTGATCTAATTTAAAGTAGCATGGAAATGTGAAATGAGAAGATTTACTAGACTAACTACCTGAAAAGAGTGGGTTATCCTTTGGAGGAAAGGTTGAACAGACTGGGCTTTGTAACGATTGAAAGATAAAATCCAGTGGAGTCTAGAAAGATTCTTGTTAACCAAGGGGATGAAAGGTTATCAAGGGGTAGTAATCAGTCAGTAATTATCTCATTGAATAGAACAGGCTTAAGGAGCACATTCCTGCTCCTAACGTATATGTTCGTATGAAAGATAGTTACCTCCGGCAGCACAGCACTCCCTCACAATGCCAGTGTTCAAGTATCTAGAATGATCAGTGACTTCGTAACTTTCCAAATCAGCCACAAATAGGCTACTCACCAAGCCACAGCAAAAGATTGGGTGGGGGGTGGGAGCAAATTCCACATTTCCATCATGACCTTATGAAACAGTTCAATAGTGGCGATGTACAGCTAGACTACAGGACTGTAAATTGCTTTGGGATCCAAGTACTTTCTCTTGGATGTATAAAGAAAAAGGGCAGCTATTTTGTGTACCTCTAAATGATAACCACCACCAGCTCTCACGTTTGTAGTGATATCGGTTGACACAGTTACCATCCATGACACTGGAGGGATAGGAGAAACAGAACCAACATGCACATGACCTAGGAGAAAGAGGTTAGTCAACTCTGAAACCAAAGTTTGATTTGCATGCTAAATTTGGCCATTCCTAGTGCATGATTGCTATTGGCTGCTGACATCATAAGTCGTACATTGTTGCCAGATATTATGATAAATAGGTTCAAATAGTGTTTGCTGGCACATGGCTTGATTATATATGAAAAAAACTCAACATATCCACATTTCTGGATAGAAGTGTATGATAGGAAATGAAAAAAAAAATCTTTAAAAGCCTGATACAAATTTGCACAACTGAAATCTAAACAGCTTTTCCAATTGTTGGCCTGAGATATCAGGCAGAAACCATTAGAAAGGATGGAATACAATCAGAATCCAGATTAAAACCAGTTTGAAACTGCTGAATAAGCAGCAGCTGATGCGTGGGTGTATGATATAGGCTGCAACTGAGAACATGTAGATTAGCTGAAGGAAGAACCACAAGAAAATTCTTAAAATGAATCTCAAGTTACCAACCTTGAGCGCCCAAGCATTTATTCTTATATGATGAACACAGGTACGTTTTCTCATTGCCAGCTTACCTTGCAGAAGAAACCGTCATACAGACCAGAATGTCCCAGGTTCATTCCTTGGTCTATCATTAGCTGATCTCAGTCAGTACGGACACTACAATAAAAGCAGTAACCCATGGATTTTGTAGTGGTGTTTCTGTTC
Source organism: Rhincodon typus (assembly GCF_021869965.1). Taxonomy (NCBI): domain Eukaryota; kingdom Metazoa; phylum Chordata; class Chondrichthyes; order Orectolobiformes; family Rhincodontidae; genus Rhincodon; species Rhincodon typus. The sequence goes on from NC_063372.1 coordinate 7,579,061, forward strand.
TGCATAATGCTTGTGGATGGCAAGTTGCAGATGTGTTCATGCACTAGCACACCCAACGTATGGTCTCCCAGGCAAGCTCCTGAAGAATGAGTATCTTGCATCTGATTGTGCCTTGGGATCTGCAATGATTTTCTGGATTAAATGCAGGGGTTTTTTGGGGTCTGGGGAGTCACAGTTGGTACTTTGTTTACCATTTTCCATCTCCTCAAAGAAAATGTATCAGAGAGTGCTTCCAGAATCTTGGCACAATCAGGCAGTTAGAGGCTCTTACAAACGTACAGGTATAGTTTTCGATTGAAAAAAAAGTCACATGGCTTCCTTCATCTGCAGTAATTGTTCCAGTCACTGGGTGAAAATCTTGTCACTCCCTCCCTAACAGCAGTGTGGTTGTACTTACACTACAAGGAATGCAGCAGTTCAAGGCAGCGGCTCACTACCACCTTCTCAAGGCCAATTAGAGATACCAATAAACGCTGGCCTTGGCAGTGCTGCACACATTCTCTGAAAGATGGGCTAGTTGTCAGTCACACAAATGAGCTTGTCATAAAAGATGTGATAAAGCTATAGCATGATACAAATTTGCACAACTGAAATCTAAACAGCTTTTCCAATTGTTGGCCTGAGATATCAAGCAGACACCATTAGAAAGGATGGAATAATGAAGGCAAGTGGACCTGAACTGCTAACGTCCAACAAGTGTGAAACTGAGAAGCCAGATGTCTTTCAGGGGAACTGTTGCAAGAATCGTTAACCTTAACATTTGGGACACAATTCCCATCTGCTTTAATTACTTTTATATTGACAGAGCTCTTACAGCGGAGTTGGTTAGCTCAATTGACTTGGCAACTGGTTTGCGAGCAAAGCGATGCCAACAGTTAGCTTCAATTCCCACAATGAGGTTACCACAAAGGACTTTCCTTCTCAACCTCTCCCCTCACCCGAGGTGTGGTGACCCTCAGGTCAAATCTAATAAGAGCAGCCCTATGGTCTAGTAAGATTATGGTGACTTTACCTTTTACAGTGGAGATTTAATTTTATTTCTAATGTTGTCCCTGTTATTATGAAAATTACTTTTACATAATTAAGTACTTTGAGTGAAACCTTTTGACACGAATGAGCCACGTGACTCAGGTAGCATTCTAAACAAATACTGTAAACTTCTACCATAAACTCAACTGAGCAAACAACCCATTTTAATTCCTATTTTAAAAGAAAGTATGGCTTGCATTCCAGATTTATTAATCACATGCATGATCTGGAAGCGAGTTTCTTCTTATTCTGGGTCAAGCTCCTCATGTCTATGATATATACTTATGCTCCTGGTCCAAGTATTGCTGTTCACTGACAGTCACATGCTATAACCCACCAGATAGCCACAGACACACCCTTAGCAGATTGTAAAGGGAGAAATTCAGAGTTACTGGGCACAATTCACAAACTCACGTTACTCCCTCTCTAAACACCAAGCCGTGTTTTTTTGCAACCTCCAGGTCTACCCTTCCTCTGGCTGCTGATTTTTTTAAGACCAAAACAGTTCCTGTTTGGGGCATAGCAACCTCACGGCTTTCTCGCTTCTAGAAGCCTCAGGCTGGGTCAAAAGTTCAAGCAATGTCTGTAAGCATAGATAAGCATAAAACAAACATCTTGAATTCAGCTTAAAATGAAACTAAAACTACATTAACTTTTAACGTAATCCATAAGAGAGACAGTTGTAATAACATCCCTCAACCACATCACAACTTGTAGCCTCTCCAACACCACCCCCACCACATGCTCCCAAAAAAGCAGCCTTCAGTTACCAACTCTCTGAACACTTCATTTTCTCAAGGTGGATGAAGATTGTGTGGGAAGGCAAAAATTCTTACAGCACCCTCACGAAACATTTATATTACACTTCTCAATCTCAGGGCACCAAGTGCTTTATAGCCATTTAAATATTTGAAGTGCATTTACTGTTGCAATGCAAAAAACAAGGCTGCCAACTCCCACAAGCAGCAACATGATCACCAGATTTACTTACCATGTTGAATTATCGCTAAACGTTGGCCCAGGAGATTAAACAGTGCAGTACTTCTTCAGCATTGCAGTTGTCAGCCTCGATTGTATGCTGGAATAGGACTCAGGCCCACAACCTGAGTCATGCGGGTGCACGTAACTAAACCACATTCAAGCTTGATTTACCAGTTCTCTTTTCTCTGGTCGCCCATACATCACACCTCCAATGCACGCTGTCCTGATACACAGTTTTAAATGTGAACCTTGTCACCAGATCAACTAAGACTAAGCACAGCGTGTGGGACACCATCCCCTACACACAAAAGGAAGGAGTCAGAGACAGATTTTCCAAGACATTGCAAAGCCAACCACAACAACCACCTGTGGCAAGTCTGCTTAAAAAGACAATTGTGCAGCCAAGAGCTGATACAATATTAACATTTTAAACTGCATCAACTGAGGATTACCTAGTTAATTGTTTTTTTTTGTTTTTTATCACAATTGTTTGTTGAGGTACAGCTCCATCATTATTACTCTGATGTGTCATCAGAATTTGAGGGGTATCTTAATAGGTGCTATCATAAGCAATGCTGGCCCTGTCTTCAACCAGCAAAAACAGGCGATTGGGGAAATCTCAGATTATTTTCCTTGCCATTAGCCAAGCATATGGTAGACAATTGCAGTGTCTCATATTGCCTTCCTGGTTGAGATTAACTCAGTCAAAAAAAAAGTGGGTATGGGGGCTGAAACCTACCTGGGCTGCACATTCAATGACAAGACAGTTTTTTAAAACATGATTTTGACTTGCAACCAACTCAACCCCTTTATTCATCAATAGGTAATCTGAAGCCAGAAGTTAATTGCGCCTTCAAGGATTTGCACTTTGATTGTGCCTTACAGAGCATCAATATGGTCCAAAGCACTTTCTATCTAATAGTGGTGTGTTGTATACATTGGAATTGCAGTTGTGTTCACAGAGCAAGGTTCTACAATAAGAGTATAATAGTACAGAAGTTCTGTCAGTGGTATGGAGTGATAGATATTAGCCAGGACACCAACAGGATCTCTCCTTCAAAATAGCACCGATGGATATTTTGCATTCACCCAAAGGCAGATGGAGTATTGGTTTAATTGCTTAGCTGAAAAGAAAGAACCATTGACAGTTCAGCATTCCATCAGAACTGCACAAGAGCAGGCAGCTTAGCTCCAAGTCTTTAGAGGTGGACTTTACTCCACAGTCTACAGCTTTGAAAGGCTGGTGCACTACCATCTGAGCCACAATGGACTCCTGTATCATTTTGTATGAGTTACTGCAGTGTAGAAATTGAGTTCAACAACAAATCCTTAAGTTCATTGATATTGATCGTACTGCAGAGATGATATTATTTTTTAAAACCCTTTTATTACACACAGCTACACAATACTTTTGGATAGCCAATGTTTGGTGCAAGGGATTAGTTCCATTGCAACTGGTTTAATAAGCTGCGAATTGGAACCTGGGCTTACAGCAAATCAAATGAGATATCACAATTTACCATTATTCATCCAAATGTTGGGTGAACAGTTAGCTAAAAAGCAAGCAAGCACAGACATTGTTGGTAACATATTTCAACTTTATTCACTAGCTCTGGAAAGCTTTGTACCACATCACTGATAATCCACAACACAACAAGCAACACATTTCTTAATAGTTACTTAGAATAAAACATTTTATTTCCACTTTTCTAAGCTTCAATTCAAATGTTCCAATACCAAGAACTGGGAGATAGGGGCGGTGGTGGGGAAAATACTGGATCTCTCCAAAACCCTTGTATCGAATTCATGAACTTTTATAGAGTGGCCTGTTACAAATAAATAGAAGTGACTTCAATTCTTTGCAGGGGATGAAAACCTGACAGGTTTATGTAGCAGTGCAAACTGCTAGATGCAGATTTCTGTTGAATTCTTCCAAACAGGATAAAAGTTTCCCAAATTACTTTGTTGGTAAATGCAGCACTTCAAGGTGTCATACAAACCAGGAAGTGTCAAGTTCAACTTCTGAGTTATCTATTAGCCAGTCTCTGGAGGGATGTTACAAAATGGGTCAACCTCCCAAGCTTAAGACAGAAAAGTCAACCCTGACTCCCACTTCCAATAACTCCTACTAGAAGTACACATGTATGGACAAGAACAGATAGAATTGGGCCAAACAGGATGCTTTTGATGATCAATATCATCTCCTGGCACTCCGTGACAAAGGTCAAATGGCCACTTAAGCCATTGGTGGGAGGCCAACTGGTACACACCTGCGAGGAACCAAAATGTTGAGAAAGTGGAGAAAGCATACAAAGAAAACTAACACTAATTTAGTGTTTCGGGTTTGCTTAACTCATACTGAGATGATCAATAATGTTCAAAATTTCAATGTTTATAATACAACTTTTCAAAGGCAGTTTCTTTCCTCATTTTACCTAGTTCTGTGCAGCAACCACAGGTTTATTCCTTGTTCATGGAATCATTACCAAAATGCTAGCAGGTTAAGCTGAGGCAGGAAGTGGCACTGGAAGATCGGTAACAGGAAAGATTGTAAAGCTAAACAACTACAAAAATATAATCTACGGAATATGGTCTTAGTTATATTGTGGTAAATTGTTACTAAATATTCAAGGTTTTGGTTTTCTACCCCTCTTCTTTCCAAGTATCTAGATGAATGAACAAATATTTGAAAGAAAAAAAGTGCACATCTGTTACGGTATCCACTGATAACGCCAGTTATATATTTTGTCAATTATTTCTGGTGATTTTCTCCCAAACTCCCCTGGTACCTTAATAGGTAAATATCAAAAGTGTGGTACAGAGTTCTTAAAAAGTTCCCAGATTTAATGTTCATTCCCTTGCAACCTGTGTTAACCCATCTAGAATGGGCCAGCAGTAGGAGAACTACAATTAACCAATGCTGCTGGGCTAGGGAATGAGTAACTCTTGCAGGAAGGCCACAGGTGGATGCAGTAAGAGCACAAGATTCCTAGGTTGAATGCTCTTCGCCAATCACCTTGGCTCACATATCCAGTACCAGAGGCTGCCAGCACTTTGGGAATCATACGCTATTAGCTTCCGAATAATACAAAGCAACTGGATTTATTAAAAGCATTGTTCGCCTGCATCAAAACCTAACCCTTTAAGCTAAGCCTTTGCACTGGCAAAAGCCTGTTGTACCTTTTCCCAGGTCAGGGAAATTGATCCTCCAGAATTCCTGTCTTTCCTTGGAGAATTAAAGCCATCTTCTAATGGCCCAAGGGTCAGAGTCAGCAGCCTTTAATCTAATGCCACATTATTGCAGCAATAAGTTTCACCCATTTTAAGACTGGATTGGTCCCAAGTTTAAAGTATGCTTATTGAAAGCATTAGTAACTCTATCAACACAAGCTTCAGTACGGATGACCTAATAAAGAGTTTAAATAAAAGTAGCAGGTTGAGGCAAGTACTCTATTGTTATGCATGTAGATGGGATAATACATGCACTCTGAACGGTCACAGAACCTGAAGCAATGACAGTGCTTCAGAAACCAGGAAACAACCATGCAAAACTAATCTGGCAGGCTGGAATGACAAGAAAGCCCAAATAACCATTCACAGGCCCTCTACAAGGAGCTCCTTGCTGCTGATTTACAATCAATAAGTGATTCAAAACAAACAGAATTCATTGCTCACGTCAGGCCTATATGCAACACTTGCATCACCTCTTGGCATTTAGCCAGAGACCACTTAAATGTTTTTAAAAGGGTGATCTATATTAAGTATTGAAGACATTCAAACAGAACTCCAGTCAAAAAACAAGACTGCAAATCAGATAGATGCACTGCGAAATTTACACTGATTGCCAGCTGCCACTTTATCGTCACATCTAAGTAGTTTGTTAACTCTACATTCTGTGTATATCATTCCAGATTACTTTCCTAAACGTACACCCAAAATATATACAATATTGTAAAAAAAGTTAAAATGGCAATGACAAGAACTAAAAGCGTGGAAAGTCCCAAACCATACAGTATTGGCAGCTTTCATGAATAAATTTCAATCCTTAATTGGGTCATAAAAATAAATTGTCTAGTAATTAAAAAATTGGGGAAGTTGATTTTGGCATTTCTCTAGAATGGGCAATTACTTATAAAGTATATAAAATATGGCTTTTAACCCTTAGCCAATACATTAACTAGCAACCTCATTACAAGCACTGAATTTAGTTGTCTGCAGACATCTGCCTCTATTTCATGAGAAAGTTTGAGATGGCTGTCAGCATGTGAGGACAAAAACATTACCTCATATTGTTGGAGCAGAGAATCTCTGCAGCTTCTAAAGGTTTCTCTTGCCAACATCCCCAAAGTATTGCCATTTGGCAGCAAGACCACCAATGCCACAGCCCATTTCAAACCCATCTGTAGTTAATGCATCACGTTGACTGGAATTTTTAATCTAATGTGAATCCAAAATACTGCAATTCACCCTTGAAATTATCTCCATTACCTGAATAGAGAAAGTTGGCGATAGACATCGTCATGTTTCTTATATATCCAATCAATGATTTCAGTGGTCAAGGGACCTCTTTTCCCCAACTGCACATGCCCATTTTAGTGCCACCTGGCAAGTGTGCAGTCCTATACCATATACATTTGCATTCAATGTAGTTAGACAGCTCAAGATAGAATTGCATTCATATTGCGCCTCATTTCCAAAACGTCCCAAAGAATGCCATGGAGATTGAATTACGTTGAAGCACAATGGCTGGTCTGTGGGTAAATTTTCGATAATTCATAGCGATGCTTGCTGTCCACGTACAGGGAATGCCGCACAACTCTGAAATTATACTGATGGCAACAAGATAGTGAACAAATCAAAGATGAACACAGGTTAACGGCACCATTCAAGTCTAAGTTCAAACCAGTATTGCATCATTAATTTTATATCAGTGAAAGCACAGTCAGCACTTCATGAGGAAAATGCTTTGATCATTTTCTTTCAGCACTTTTGAACAACACAAAAATGATTTTTTATTAAAGCCTTTGGAGAAATGCTCACCAGATGGGAGACATACAAGAAGCAATTATTCCCATGTTGTCAATGGGAGCAAGCACAATTTTAAACAAAAATCAGAAGTGCAGCAGTATCCCAGAAAGGATTACTTCTACTTTAACGTTCCCAATCAATAATGCATCTTACTCCCCTCATTAAGTGTCTCTCAGTTTGAATACAACAAAAAGGGGGCAGGAGTTGCTTTGAACACATTTGCTGCAGCAAACACTGGATTTTTCTCCTCCTAATGAAAGGACGAGACGATGATCAGGCCTTTCGACACAGCAAATCCCCTAGTCCAGATCAAGCACGCAACGACAGATGCAGTACACAGACAATGTTCTGAAGTCACGTAGTCTGGCAGTGAAGACCCAATGCAGTCCCAAACAGCATTTATTCCATACCTCAGTATCAAGACTTAGGAATGATATTTTTGGAAAAATATTCCCTCCATTTCTAATAAAACTAACAGTGTGAAAGGCAGCATGAGTACCAGCATGGGTGATGTTGTCTTATTGTATGACCCTTGGTCTCTTTAAGATGCGAGCCTGTATTATCTGGTAGTTATTTGGTGTGGATATCTTGTGTCGGTATGGAACAATGACTCTCCCAGTATTCTTGGTAGCATACAACAGTTATTCCTATAAACCCAATTCCAAACCCTCCAGCTCCTCCACCAGCAGTTTTCGGCGGCTCAGCTTGTCCAGCTGCTCTTTCGTCGCCTGTTTAATCTCACCAGAGTCTAGTTTTTGCTGCAGTTCATCAATTTGGCGCAGTTTCTTTTTAAGATTTTTTACCTTCTTTGCCTTCTCTACTCCATCGTGATCGCCTTGCAATGCAACAGCCTGAGAGTTCGGACTGCTGCCACCGCCGCCACCAATGGTGGTTTTCTGCAATGTTTGGCTCAGCTCATCGGCGTCGGCGGTGCCGTCACTTTCCTGCTGCTGTTTGCGCTTCTCTTTGCGCTTGAGGTTGCGTTTAGCTGACTTGGATAACCCAGCCAGCTCTCCGTCGTGCTTTGACTGTTGCTGCTTGCTTTTGGCGGTTTCGTCTGGGTTAAGGCCAGGTGGCAGGTCGGGTTTGCTTTTGAAAAACTTCACATACTTGTTTTCGTACCTGCACACAACAAATACAGATAATAACAGGCCATGCGAAGTGGGATATAATCAGAACCACGTTATCACAAACAGTTTATTTTCTCTGATTCTTCTCTTTTCCTGACTCTTGCTGGGCTACTACTCCATGTACACTAGTCACCTTTTGGTATCTCACTGAAGTAACTGCTCTGTGCCTGAACTAAGTGTGCCAACCATAAAAGGGAACTAAGAGCCAAACCTGATCCTGTCATCCTCATCTGATCTTCAAGCACATTAGTGCCATATCAATCCCAAAACCTAACCTCCACCTCTCCCCCACCCTCATCCAAATGTGCTGAAGCAGTCAGGCGTGAAAGCGACTGACCCATTGGTCTAACACTTCCATAAGATGTGCATCGCTTGCAAGTCCAATATTTATTCCCCTTCCCTAAATGCCCTTGAGAATGAGAGCACTATCAGGGCCAAATGTCTACATTCAAGACCAAAGTAAAGCATACTGCATGTTCTGGATAACATGTCCTCCTGCCTTGATGGAGAACACTTTTATCCTTCAGAGTGTTGTGACACTGATGAATATAGGATCAGGACTGGCTGTAATGCCTTGGCAGCCAAACAGCTATTAACACTGACAGAAACGACAAAGAATAGTCATTGGGACGAGAGATTGAGGCTGGGTGATACCTGATGAACTAGATCCCATTCAAATTAGAGCCTGTGAAAGAGGGTGCCTGGAGGGAAAAGGGAAGAAAAGAGAAGGAGAATAAGTAATTTTATGGATGGCAGAGGAAAGGGGCTTTATTTTCAGACAGGCACATCCAGCCTTCAGGGGGTGTAACAGCCAGTGTACAACATGTCTGCTCCTGCAAATGGAATACGATCTCAATTACTGCATATCAGCTGGGATACCAGCGCAACTAACAGAGATACCCCTCAAATTTGACTCTGGTTAGTGGGAACACAGCACTGTTTGATGTTAACAGCCAATATATTTCCTCCTATTTATGCATAAAAAGGTCAGTCTTTCACTGGGTTATAAGTGTGACCATGACTGTCAAGGAATATGGAAACAAAACTCCTTTCATAAAAGACTGCTCAAAAGTATGAGAATTATCCATTAACATCCCCCAGAAATTGCAAGTTAGTTACAAAAGAAAATGTAGCTAATTATGCACCAGCCTGGAGATGGCAAAGTGTAAATAAGCCATTTTGCTCCATCTTGTTTGAGCTACATCACAAAGCAGTGAAAATTAGTTGAACAATCATAAAGTCAATCTAACAGGTGCTCTTGCAACAGCTATTTGGCAGTTTGCTGAAAATCCCAAAATCTAGAATGCCATGGGACAGTATCTTAAAACACACTGTTGCTTTTAGGCTGGAAGAGGCAAACTGTAATAAAATCCTGCTTGCACTGTGCTATCTTAACTTCACTGATCACAAAATGGAGTATGGGAGTTGGGAGGTCATGTTGTGGCTGTACAGGACATTCGTTAGGCCACTTTTAGAATGCTGCATACAATTCTGGTCTTCTTGCTATAGGAAAAATATTGTTAAACTTGAGAGGGTGCAGAAAAGGTTTACAAGGATGCTGCCAGGACTGGAGGATTTGAGTTATAGGGAGAAGCTGAATGGATTGGGACTATTTTCCCTGGAGTGGCTATTTTCCCTTATACAGGTTTATAAAATCATGAGGGGCATGGATAGGATGAATAGCCAAGGTCTTTTTCCTCACTTTTTTTTTTGGGGGGGGGGGGGTCCAAAACCAGAGGGCATAGGTTTACGGTGACAGGGGAAAGATTTAAAAAGGACCTGAGGGGCAACATTTTCGACAGAGCGTGGTGTGTGTATGGAATGAGCTGCCAGAGAAAGTGATGGAGGCAGATACAATTACAACATTTAAAAGGCATCTGGATAGGTATATGAATAGGAAGGGTTGCTAGGGCTATGGGCCAAATGCTAGCAAGTGGGACTAGGTCAGACTGGGACGTGTGGTCAGCATGTACAAGTAGGACCGAAGGGCCTGTTTCTGTGCTGTACTAATCTCTCTCTCTCTCTCTCTCTCTCAAGACTGGTTCACAAACAGCAAAGTGTCTACACAACGAATAGCTACTGCAAATTACTGATTATGGGGCATTAATTTAATAATGATTTCTTCACACAAGTTTTGCGCCACTCTCGGATAATCTTTTGTAGTTAGCTAACAGTTTTGTCTTTGGCACATGAAAATGTAGATAAAGCAAACTGGCCCATCAACAAGTACAAATGAATTACTTGTCTATGCTAAGCACTGAGCAATCTTGCACTTCAGTGTAACACGAAGAAGCAGAGTTTTGCCGATTATCGATGAACTTGTGTAGCATGAGAAAGGGAGCATTTTACACAATCAGGCAATGTGCGCATCAGCTGAACAGTCACCATAGCAGTGACTGAAATGAATAAATCCAGACACGTGTGGGGGCTGGGATGGCATTGACAGAATATGAAATTAAACATCTCCAAATTATGCAGTTACTTTTGCGCATGCAATATTGCGAGCAGAACAAATGGGTTAGGGGTGGCAATATCAAAGACAAGAGAAGGAAATTAAAGCATATTGTTCTTGTTACTTAGGAGAACTGAGGTGAAACAGTAGATCAAGGTTGAAAAAGAATGAAGTGGATTGGTCGAGCTCCAAAAAGTGAACTGAACTTTTCATCCTAGCATGAAGTTTCACAGCACTAAAATTCAGGCTGTTTATTAGGGCTGATGAAAGGATGGATGATAGAATGACAGGAACAAATATTAAAACTAAAACGGAAGATGGAAAGTTTAAAAACAAGTTGAGCTCAAATATTAAAAGTCACAAACAAACAGTCTCAGAAATTCTAAGAGGTGATGCACTTGTAGATGACACTGTCAATGTAATGTTACATGACAAATAAGAAACCATCACATCCAAACAATATTTCAAGTGAATTCTCAAAATCAGCACAAAGTAGCAGGACAGGAACATTAGAAGTCTGTTGACTTTCCCAATAAAAGCAAGAATGTCAACAGTTATAGGTGGGATAATTTCAGCCAAAGGTCGTCCTCCACTGCCTGTACTGCACACAAAACAAAAAACTTTTCACAGCACCTAGGTGCATGTGACAATAAATCAAATCCAATCTGGTGCAATCCCCCCTCCCTTTCATGAGGATCTCTCCTACCTTCCAGCATCCAGCCTCTTCTCAACACCCCTCCCTAAACTATAAATGGCAACACAACTTGTCCTCAAAATGCTACTCACTTACCAATGACAAAACTTCCCTACTCCTCCCCACTTACTGCATTGCCTGTTCCAAACTGGCTACCAATCCATCCCGTACACTTCTTGTAGTCCTAGAAAAGTTCCCTTTAGCCCACTTCATCTTCCTATTTACATTAGATGCCCAAAAACTTTTCCTAATCACACCAACCCCTTGTCCTGATGGATGACTAAGGAATGACAGCATAATTCTCAAAACTGATTTAAATCCTCTTGTTCAGCATAACAGCCAAACCAATGGCTGAAGTGTCCAGCCATTATCATTCTGTCACCAAAGGCTTTGATCAAAGGACTTCAAAAGGCAGAGACCCATTCTAGTGGTCATTATCCATTCTATTGTACTCCTCTACTCTACCATTTTTTTCACCACCCTCATCCTACTCAACCTCCTCCATTTCCCCAACCACCTTTTACCTTCCACCACCCCTACCCTGCCCAAAACAGTTCCACTATACCCCATCTTCTAACGCAGCTCAATCTGAAAAACGTAACTATGCCTTGACACCTGCAATGCTAACAGAGACACCAGAAAATTTGATAAAAATAATGAAAAAAGCAAGGAGAAAACTGGAAACATCATGACCAATTACAAATACAAACTTTGGAAGACTATTTATAGGGGAAGAAGAAATGACTTGTGATGAATCCCTGTATTTCTTGCTAACCTTCAGGGCTTCCAACATGCTAACTGGTTTTATTAACATTCAAAATCGTTTAAGTTTTCACAACAGAGTGCGTGTGAACTCAAAGCCACCTGCTGGGACAGTTTTTAAAAAATAGCCCTTTGCACATCACAATGAAAAGCCAAATCTATTTCATCAATCTGCTACAAAATGCAGTAGGTGGGTGTGCTGCAATTTAGCAATACTTAGAACTTTACTTTCCTTGGTGCCAAATGATGATGTTTTCCTATTTAAAAGAAAACGCAAACCTTAGCATTGACATTTTGCCGAAAGCCATAATTAAAGTTACTTTGCGCACTGAGCGAACTCGGGAACCAGAAGGTGTGCAATACATGTTGGAGCAGTCTTTATCGCTCTCGTGATACCTTTCATGAGGTAGCAGATATGCCCCTGCAAATGTAATGCCTGTTGAGTAAAATAACATTCTTTCAATTTTTGCGTTGCCATTTTGCACAAAATTACACATGCCGTGAGCTGAACATAAGGTCTCCCAGTGGGCCAAGAAACATTAAGGTTTATTACAAGTTCATCCTGATTAGAACTTCATTCACAAGGGTTAAAAACAACCATTCACTGGCGAGTGGAACTTTCAAAATTGGGGACTGAGATAGTTAAGGTACCCCTTGGTAGCAGCAACCACGATATGACTGGAATTTACATCAGTTTGAAAGGGTTAAAAAGTTCTTCAAGACCAGTATTTCAAAATCTTAAATAAAGGGCAACTATGTGGACATGAAAGGTGAACTGAACTGGGATCTAGGCTAGGAAATAGATCATTGACAGACAGTTAGGGGAATTTTTCAGAATACTTGAAATAAGTACATCCCCGCTATAAAGGGAAATTCTAAGGGGAGGACCCATCATCTGCAGTTAACTAAAAACGTTAAAGAAACCATCAAACTTAAGAAAAATACATATACTTGCACAAAGATGAGTGGCAGGTTACATAATTCAGCAGAATATTAACATGGCAAAGGATGACTAAAAGATTAATTTGGAGAAAGAAAAAGAAAGAGGAAAGTAGCTAGAACTGTAAAACAAATGGCAAGATTTTCTGCCGGTATTTAAAAGGGGAAAGAGTAAAATTAGTGTTGGTCCTCGAAGCGAGAATGCAGAATTAATAGTAGATAATAATAAAATGGTTGAGATGGAAGGGGAGAGGAGCTTGGTGAAATTACAATCAACAAGGAAGCAATACCAAGCAAATTGATCAAGCTGCGGCTGATAAGGCCTTGAAACCTGATGCATTGCAGCTTTGGATCTTAAGAGGTGGCTAATGAGGAGTAGACGCACTAGTGTTAATTTTCTAAACTTAGTCTGATTCTGGAAAGCATCAAATATAGCTCTGCTATTCGAAGGGGAGCAGAAAACAGGAAAATTTAAGCCAGTTAGCTTAATGGCTGCCCTGGGAATGGTGTTAGAAGCAATTATCAAGGTCATTATAGCTGGGCACTTAAAAAAAAACCTCAACATAATCAGGAAGCGTCAGTAAGGTTTTATGAAAGGGTAATCACCAATTTATTGGAATTCTTTAAAGTACAAGATATACTGTGGATAAAGGAGGGGCTGCAGATGTACTGTAATTGGATTTCCAGAAGGCATTTGAGAAGGAGCCACAAAGAAGGTTGTTGAGCAATGGAGGAGCTCATGGTGTGGAGGACAACATATTAGAAGATTGGCTGGCAGAAAACAGTGTGCACAAATGGCACTTTCTCCAATTGGTAGGATATGAGCATAGCCCAATATGGTCTCAGCTTTACACAACTTGTGTCAATAACTCTGATTAGGGGAGCAAAGGCATGGTAACTAAATTTGCAGGTAAAGACAGGATGGAGACTATATTGTGAAGCAGACAAGTAGGTTGAGTGAGTAAGCAAAAATCTGGCGTTGAAGTACAATGTAGGAAAACGTGAAGTTATTCACTTTAGCAGGAAAAATACAGAGAGAACGTACGTAGAGAACGACTTCAGAATTCCAAGGTGTAGAGAGATCTAGTCCTAATACAAACATCATAAAGTGCACAGGTATAGCAAGTGATTAAGGCTAAGGGAATGCTAGCCTTTGTTATGAGAGGAGTTGAATGTAAAAGGGTATGCTTTGGTTACGTAGGGCACTGGTAAGACATCTTGAATGCGGTGTGTTGTTTTAAATTTCCTTATTTAAGGATGGATGTCAATGCATTGGAGGTGATTCAGAGTAGGTTCACTAGATTGATCCCTGGAAAAGCAGACTGTCTTATCAGGAAAGGCTAGACAGACTGGGCTTATTTCCATTGGAGTTTAGAAGTGCAAGAGGTGACTTGATTAAGCACATGA
>NC_063372.1:7593582-7619279 GCF_021869965.1 Rhincodon typus
CCATGGCGGGTAGTGAATCACTGCGCCGAGAAAATCATGAGGAAAAAGTAACTCTAATTTCTTTAAAATGTCGAGTTCTGAAAATTAGAGGGGAAAGAAGAAAGCGCGAATCCTCTATTTTGCCCGTCCATTCTCACCCGCACCTCTCTCTCTTTCTTTGAACGTTTGCCTTAATGTGTCGCTGTTTCTGCAGGCCCCAGGCTTCAACCCGCGCAGCCTCGCTCAATTTTGAAGCTCAATAAAAGTGACCTACTTCACTCCATCTTGCTCTTCGATCATAAACTCACCCTCCCTACGTTCAAATTGCTTTTTTCGCTTATACCGTCTTTGTCAGAGAAACAAATTGGGGGAGGGGATTTCCTACCAGATTCAGCAACAGGAGCGTCCATAGCAGCTCTGGAAAAAGACGATAATAATCACGCCACTAGGGTGAGACTGGGTGTGGCCCACTGTCATCAGGACAAGAGCCAACAGAATAGCCTCCTTCAGAGGCGGGTTCCCTTAATAAAACACTAATCTCTCAGCGAACTGGAACCTGTATAAATTGTTAACATACATCCTTAAATCAGGAATTTATTTTTAACGTTCATCGTGAAAGAGCAGTACTTCATCACGATGAAGTCACCAATGGAGCCATTCTGGTCCTGCAGGATTCAACAAAAAAGGCCCACGTAATGAAGGACTAAAACAAAGAACTGCGGATACTGGAAATCTTAAACAAAAATTGCTGAAGAAACTCAGCAAGTTCTCTACACGGATAACGAAGGAAATCGCCTTCCAAACTAGTTGAAACCAATGGTTTCTGAGCCCCAAGAGCCTACAAATCGAAATAACTGTCCTTTTCAATCAGCAGTGATCATTGCCAACTATCATGGAGAAAATACTGCTGGTGATCTTTGCCTGGTTTCACGGGTGTTTTAAGGAATGTGGAGATGTTTCTGAAGGAATTCTAGAGCTTAAGGCTTGGCCACCAATAGTGGCATGAAGGGAATGGGGATGAACAAGAGGTCTGGATAACATAAATACAATTTTCTTGGAGGTTCAAAGACTTGAGGAGTTCACAGATATAAAGGAGTGATGCCCTAGAGGGATTTAAACACCAGGATAAAAATAATAAAATTAAGCTGATGTAGATCAGCCGACATAGGTACTTGGTGCATGTTAGGATACAACAGCAATGTTTTGCTTGTGTTTATGAAGGCAAGAAAATTGAAGATCAGCCAAGACAGCATAGGAATAATCAAATCTGATGGTAACAAGAGCATGGTAGAAGGTTTCAAGAAATAGCATTGAGGATTTTAGTAACCGATAAGTTGGAACCAGGCAGAGGCAGGCAATATTACAACCAAACATATAAATTAGAGCAGGAGTAGGCCACTCAAGCCTGCTTTGCCATTCAGTGAGATCATGGCTGATCTGATTACCTCCCCAATATCTTTTAACCCCTTGCTTATTAAGAATCCATCTACTTTGCCTTAAAACTTTACAAGGACGGTCTTTCCATTGCATTTTGAGGAAGAAAATTCTAAAGACTCATGACCATCTGTGGGGAAAGAAATCTCATTATTTCTGTCTTAAGTAGACCACTTCTTGCTTTTAAACAGTGATCCTTAGTTCTAAATTTTCCCACAAGAGGAAATAACTTTTCTACATTCACCCTGTCAAGACCGCCCAGGACCTTATATATTTTAAGCAAGTTGACTTCTACTCTTTGAAACTCCAATGAATATAATTCTGGCCTGTCCAACCTTTACTCATAAGAGAATCCACCCGTTCTCGGTATCAATCTAGTAAACGTTCACTGAACTGCTTCCAGTGTATTTACATTGTTCCTTAATAAAATGACTAGTGCTGTATACAGAACTCCAGATGTGATGTTACCTTTGCCCTGTATAGCTGAAACATAACCTCCATACTTTTACAGTAAATTCTGTTCACAATAAATGATAACATTCTATTAGCATTACTGATTCTTTCTCAACTTTCATACTAACCTTCTGTGAATCATACAGTAGATCACCCATTTCTTTGCTTCTTAGAGTTCTGGAATCTCTCACTATTTAGATAATATGCTTATTTTGTATTCTTCTTGCCAAAATAGATAATTTCACCTTTCCCCACATTATCCTCTATTTTCCAGAACTTTACTCACTCACATAACCTATTTATATTCCTTTCGAGCTTCCTTATGACCTCTCCACAACATATTTTGCTACATATCTTTGTGTCATCAGCAAATTTAGTAATCATACCTTCTGTCCCTTCATCCAAATTATTTAAGCATATTGTAAACAGCTGAGGCCCCAGCACTGATCCCTGTGGCATACCACTCATTACATATTGTCAATGAGAAAATTTCTATTTATGCCTACTCTGTGTTTCCAGTTAGCTGATCAATCTTCTTTCCATGCCAAAGTGTTACCTTCCATCTCCTAGATCTTATTTTCTGCAATAACTTTTGATGTGGCATCTTATCAGATGCCTTCTAGAGATCTAAGTATAGTACATCCACCAGTTCCCCTTTATCCACAACATGTTACTTCCTCAAAGAACTCCAATAAATTAGTTAAACACAAATTCACATTCATAAGCCGTGTTGACTCTGCCTGATTTATTTGAACCTTGCAAAGTGACCTGCTATACCTTTAACAATCGCTTCTAGCGTTTTCCCTATGACAGATATTAAGCTAACTGGCCTGTAGTTTTCTGCTGTCTGTGTCCCTCAGTTTTTGAATAAAGGAGTTACATTTGCTATCTTCCAATCTAATCAAAGATGCAGCTTCAAGAACTTCAATACCACTTCCCTGGTCATTAATTTTGCTTAAGTTCCTCCCTCCTTTCCATTTCCAGATCTATGGGATGTTACTTATATCCTCTATAATGAAAGTGGATGCAAAATACCTACTCAATTATTTTTGCCATCTGTTCATTTTCCATTATTAATTGGCAAGATGCACTTTCTAGAGGACCAACACTCACTTTGTTGACTCTTTATGTTTATAGAAGTATTTCTAGCTAGCTTTCTTCGTACACTAATTTTTTTCTTCATTTTGATTTAGTCATTCTTTGCTGACTTTTTTATTCTCAGCAATCTTCTGATGTCCTGCTAATCTTTGCATAATTATACGTTTTTTTCTTAAGTTTGACACTATCTTTTATCTTTCCAGTTAACTGCAGGTGGCGGGTTCTCCCCTGGGATTTTGTGTTTCTCGTTGGGATGTATTGATCCTATGTATTCTGAAATATCCCTTAAATATCTGCCACTGCATCTCTATTGACCTACCCTTGACCTAATTTGCCAGCACATTTTAATTGCCCTTCTTTAGTTTAAAATACTAATCTTACAACTGTTGCTGTCTTCCTCAAACTGAACGTAAAGTTCAATCGTAATATGATTGCTGCTACCTAGGGGCAACTTTACAACGAGGTAATGAATTAATCCAATCTCATTGCATAATTGCAAGTCTACTATAGCCTGCTGTCTGGTTGGCTTCAGAATGTGTTGTTCTCTTAAACTATTCCAAAAATATACTGTGAACTCCTCGCCTAAGTTACTTTTGCCAATCTGATTTTTCCAGTCTGATTTTAGATTAAAATCTCCCATGATTATCAGTGTACCTTTCTGATAAAGGAACAAATAATGTGAGTTTATACTCCATCCCACCATGTGGCTACTGTTAGGGGCTTGTGCGTTACTCCCATTAGTGGCATCTTGCCTTCATAATTTCTCATCTCCAACCAAAATGCTTCTACATTTTGGCTTCCTGAACTTAGGTTGTCCCTCTCTGTTGCTCATAATTAATTAACAGAGCCATCCCTCTATCTTTTCTTGGCTTCCTGTCCTTCCTAAATACCCTCCAATATTCAGGTCCCAATCTATCATCCTGTAGTCGTTCATTCTTGCTTATGTATTACTATTTGCCCTGTCCGTTCATCTGTTTTATTTTGAATGCCACATGCATTCAGATATAGAGCCTTTAGTTTTAGCCTTTTATTAATTTAATAGTCACACCCCTTCCTATCACAGCGTGAAGCTGAAACAAAACCAGAAATTTCTAGAAAATCTCCTCCGACTCAGTGTTGATATGGGTGGCGTGTAACGCATGGGAGCTTGACTCTCGCGCCAGGACCGCCTCGGTAGAATTTCTTCTGGTGGCAAAGCAGTTGAGGCAGTTACATCCATCATGTCTGAAATAACTCAAGAGAGAATAGAAAAATCTCTGACACTCCTCTTTTTATCTGTCAGCCAGGGCTCCCTGATTGGACCAGATTAACAGCCCCAATCAAGGAACTCATATTCCACGAGCTCCACCTGGCTGACCTTGTTACAATCACTACGTCCCTCCCCCTCTGAGTATGAGGATATAGGCTGGTCCTTTTTCTTGGAGAGCACCGGGTCAGGTTCCACTGACACGGCATCCAATATGGGCAGTGTATAACACATGGGAGCCTCTTGTGCCAGGAGCGCCTCAGTGGAATTTCACTCTTCTTCTGCCAGCAAAGACGTCAATGAGGCTACATGGGTCGCGTCCATCAGAAGTCTTGTCAACACTTGATGCAGAGGGTGAACCCTGGGTTCAGCAGCTGTTCCAAGGGGCAGGGCACGTTTTGCTCCCAGACCATTTGCAAATTCGTGGCATTCATATGGTCCATGTGCTTGTTCAGGACTGGCGCACCTACCTGAAATACATGCCACTGGTCCTGACGTCACATCAACCATGCTTCTTACCCATGCAGGGTCATTTCCGTGGTTCTTACACCAAACTTCATCCCCTGTATCAAACTGTGTCTCTTGCTTAGAGGAGTCTTATGTCTGGCATTGGCATTCGTGAAGCCATTTCACCCTCCTCCCCCAGGTCCGAGAAGATCAGGTTTAACCCGGTCAGGAGCCTTCTCCCTAATAGCACCTCTGCCAATGCTATTGCTGTAGTTGCATATGGGGTGGTCCTACAATCAAATAGGAACTAGGACAGTTTGGTATCTAGCAAGGCTGTAGGCTGTTTCTTCAAGCCTACCTTCAAAGTTTGGTCTACTCTTTCCACCAGGCCATTGGATGATGGGTGGTATGGAGCTGTCCTTACATGTCGAATTCCATTCAACTTTGGGAAATATCCAGATTCCCTGCTGGTAAACAATGGCCTGTTACCTGTGACCAAAACTTCCAGGATTCCATATATTGCAAAACATGCACCCAGTTTTCTATTGTCATCCCTGTGTTTGTTGAATGGACTCTATGCACATGCAACCACCTTGAGTGGGTGGCTACAACGACTAAGAACATTGAACTCATGAAAGGACCTGCACAGTTGATGTGTAACCGAGTCCAAGGTTTAGTCGGCCATTCCCACGGATGTAGGGGAGATGCTGGCGGTAACTTTTGTCCTTGTTGGCACTTTGGGCACTGCCCCCACCAGTGGCAATGTCTGTGTCCAGGCCTGGCCACCAGACATGACTTTTCACCAACATCTTTATTTTGGAAACTCCTGGATGGCCCTGGTGGAGTTCAGCCAGTAGCTGGCAGCGACCTTTGCTCAGGACAATCACTCTTGCTCCCCGTATTGATATGCCGTCCTCTACTGTGATCTGGTCTCTCCGGGTCCAAAAAGTTTTCAGTTCTGGTTGTGATGGCCCTTTGGTTTCCCCCAGTTGTTACAGTTTTGAAAGGACTGGATCTTTCTGTGTCCAAAGTCTGATATTGTCGGCTATGATTGGAAGTATGACCAGAAAATTTAATATCATTACAGACTCTTCCTTTGGGGGTACCACCAGTGGTGCATCTGCTAATGGGAGGCAACTCAATGCATCCACATTCACTACTCAGCCTTCTGGACTGTGTTCCAACTTGTAATTATAAGCACTTATTGTCAGAACCCAATGCTGAATGCAGCCGGAAGCTATGGATGGCACTGCCTTGTCCTCTTTAAGCAGACCAAATAGGGGTTTGTGGTCCATGGTTACCACAGTTTTACATTCATAAAGGCATTAATGGAACGTCCTGACTCCAAATATGATCACCAATCCTTCTTTGTCTATCTGGGCGTATTTATGCTCTGCAGTAACCAAAGGTCTGGATGCATATACTAATGGGCGTTCCTCTCCATTGGGCCACCTATGAGTTAATACTACCTCGATGCCTTACGGGGAGGCATCACATGTCAATACCAGATCTTGCTTGGGATCATAGTGTGCTAATATCTTAGAGGATGATAGCTGTTCCTTCACTTCCCTGAAAGCTATGGCTTGTCTATACGACCAGTACCAAGGTTGACCCTTTTTTAGGAGTTGATGCAAAGGTGCCAGGATGAGGGGCCAGATTATACATGAACTTTCCATAATAATTTACCAGCCCAAGAAATAACCTAAGATCGTGGACACAGGTGGGAGCTGGGGCATCTTTGATTGTCCTCACTTTATCTTCCAACGGATGTAACCTGGTCTTGTTGACTCTGTAGCCCAAGTAGGTCACTTGGGGCGCCTGGAACACACATTTTTTCCCTTCTAAGGTGTACGTCTCCCTCAGAAAAATGCCTTAGGACTAGATCCAAGTTCTCTAAGTGCTCCTTATTTGTTTTCCCCATTATTAGAACATCATCTAGGTAAATGGTGACCTAAGGTAGACCTTCCAAAACGTTCTCCATCGTCCACTGAAAAGTTGCACAGGCAGGTGATACCCCAAATGGCAGTCTCTTATACTGTTACAAACCCTTATGGGTATTAATTGTAGCATAGGCTTGGGAATCCTCATCTAATCGCAATTGCAAGTAAGCATGGCTCATGTCCAGCTTCGTGAAGGACAGCCCCTCTGCCAGCTTTGTGTATAAATCCTCTATGCAAGGGATTGGGTGTTTATCCAGCTGCGAAAAGCAGTTTATGGTTTGTTCAAAATCCCCAAAAGGTGAACTGACCCGTCGGGCTTCAAAATCAAGTCAATCAATGCTGCCCATTCTGCAAACTGGACTGACTTGATTCACTTTTCAGCCTCCTGATTTTTGTCTCTATTTTGCCCATAAGGCAAATGGCACTGGGTGGACCTTGCAGAATCGTGGAATTGTTTCCTGGTCAATATGCAAGGTGGCCTTGACTCCTTTGATAGTCCCTCGACCTTCCTGAAAGAAATCCGGGTTTTTAATTGGGACTTCACTCAGACAGCCATTTTCTATTTTGAAAAGTGTTGACCCAATCAAGGTGAATCTCTCTCAACCAATTATGTCCCATCAGGCTTGGACCTGAACCTTTTACTATAATCACTGGTAGCTGAATCAGCTGCTTTTCATTCGAGACCAGAACTGAAGTTATACCCTTAATCTGTAAAGGTTCTCTGGTATAGGTTCTCAGACTGGTCAAGGTCTTGCACTAACTTCGGGTTGGAGTCCAGACTGAGTTCTATTGAAAACTGATTTTGCAACCACATCAGTATCGACCTCCATTAGAACCAGGTGACCATTTAACCAGATATTTATTTTCATTGGTTCTGATTTGGATGTTGCTAAAGAATTTAATTATTCCAACCCAGATGTAGGTGAGCTTCCAGGGATTGTATTCTCCTGGATAATGGCCTATGAGTTCTCTTACTCAATTTAGGCCTAATGGGACTTTTTAGCTGTCTCGGGTCTGCATACTGGCAGCAACTACAATGGCTTTAGCTACAAATTTTAACCGTTTGGCTGAGGCTTGGCTTTGTTTTGGGCCGAACTAGAGTGCCTCTGATCAGGATATGTCCCGAGTGAGGCTCTGCAATTGCTTTCACTCAAGGCCGGGCTGTGTTCCCCAAGCTCAGTCAGCCTGGCGAGGGTGTCCACTTCCATTGGCATACCCTGTAACACACATGATCCATTTGCCACATTTTCCAATGACAAAGCTAGTTGTAATGCCTGTCTGAAGTCCAGCTGGGCTTCCCTTAGTTGGCGCTTTTGCATGGTTACATCATTAATCCCACATACCAGATGGCCTCTCAGCATCTCATTAAGGGTTAAACCAAAGTCACAGACTTCTGCCAGTCATCTTAACCTTGTCAAAAATACCAATGCTGATTCCCCTTATTCTGAAATTGCCGGGTAAAAACGATAGCGTCTCAGAATTAGAGGAGGTTTGGATAATAACATTCCTTAACTATGTCCATCTGTTCTTGAAAGGTTTTAGTATCTGTGCCTCAGGGAAAGTTAAGCTCCTAATAACAGAATAAGCTGTGGGTCCACAGGCTGTCAGGAGAATTACTCGTTGCTTTTCATCTGCTGCAATGTCACTTGCCTGGAAAAAAATAACATTCTTTCCACATACTAGGCTCAGACTTCGATGGCAGGATCGAATGGGTCAAGCTTCCCAAATAACTCAGTGATGCGGGAAATGCTTGCCCCAACTCAAAAATGACTGTTGTAAGAGAGTTTTTTCAGGAACGTGCTTTACTATCATCACCACTGACTTAACTCTATAGAAGCCGGTATCCTGTCATCAAGTCACCCTTTATTTACACATGAACAGCCCTTGACTTCAGTACTGCCTCAGTCAGTGTCAGTAGCTCTGACAGTCCCCTTTCTATTTGACAGCCAGGGCTCCTTATTTGGGGCTGTTAATCTGGTTCAATCAGGGAACTCACCCACAGAAGATAGGTGAGATACTAAATGAATATTTTGCATCAGTATTTACTGTAGAGAAGGATATGGAAACCAGAGAACTTGGGGAAATAAATAGATATCTTGAAAAGTGTCCATATTACAGAAGTTGCGGTGCTGGACATCTTAAAACAGATATAGGTGGAAAAATCCCTGGGTCCTGATCAGGATTTATCTCAGAACTCTGTGGGAAGCTAGGGAAGAGATTGCTGGGCACCTTGCTGAGATATTTGTATCATCAATTGCCACAGGTGAGGTGCCAGCAGACTGGAACTTGGCTAATGTGGTGCCATTATTTAAGAAAGGTGGTAAATCTGGTGAGCCTTATGTCTTCGGTGGGTGAGTTGTTGGAGGGGATTCTGAGGGACAGGATTTACATGCATTTGGAAGGGCAAGGACTGGTCAGGGATAGTCAGCATGGCTTTGTGTGTAGGAAATCATGTCTCATTAACTTGATCAAGTTTTTTGAAGAAGTGACAAAGAAGATTGATGAAGGCAGAGTGGTGGACATTGTCTATTTGGACTTCAGCAAGGTTTTTGACAAGGATCTGCATGGTAGACTGGTTAGCAAGGTTAGATCACATGGAATCCAGAAGGAGCTAGCCAAGTGGATACAAAATTGGCTTAAAGGTAGGAGAGAGAGAGAGAGAGAGAGAAGTGGTGGAGGGTTGTTTTTCAGACTGGAGGCCTGTGACCAGCAGTGTGCTGCAAGGATCGGTGCTGGGTTCACTGCTTTTCATCATTTATATAAATGATTTGGATGTGAACGTAGGAGGTATGGTTAGTAAGTTTGCAAATGACACCAAAACTGGAGGTATAGTGGACAGTGAAGAAGGTTATCTCAGAGTACAATGGGACCTTGACCAGATAGGCTAATAGGCCGAGGAGTGGTAGATTGTGTTTAATTTTGATAAATGTGAGGTGTTACATTTTGGAAAGGCAGGACTTTTATACAGTTAATGGCAAGGTCCTGTAGAGTGTTGCCAAACAAAAGGACAGGTGCATAGTTCCTTGAAAGTGGAGTCACAAGTAGACAGGGTAGTGAAGAAGGCATTTAGCACATTTGCATTCAGTGGCCAGTGCATTGAGTACAGGAGTTGGAATGTCATGTTGCAGTTGTACAGGATATTGGTGAGGGCATTTTTAGAATACTGTGTACAATTCTGGTCTCCCTGCTACAGAAGAGATTTAAGTTTCACAACAAGGGTTCAGAAAGGATTTACAAGGATGTTGCCAGGGTTGGAGGGTTTGAGTGAAAGTGAGTGGCCGAAAAGGCTGAGGCTATTTTCCTTGGAACTTTGGAGGCTGAGGGGTGATCTGAGAGGTTTATGAATTTATGAGGGGCATGGATAGAGTGAACAGCCAAGGTGTTTCTGGGTGGGGTAGTCCAAAACTAGAGGGCATCGGTTTAAGGTGAGAGGAGAAAGATTTAAAAGTGACCTGAGGAGCAATATTTTCACACAGAGGATGGTGTGTGTATGGACTGAGCTGCCAGAGGAAGTGGTGAAGGCGGATACAATTACAACATTTAAAAGGCATCTAGATGGGCATATGATCAGGAAGGGTTTAGAGGGATATGGGCCAAAGGCTGGTAAATGGGACTAGATTAGGATATCCGGTTGGCACGGATGAGTTGGACTGAAGGGTCTGCTTCTGTGCTGTACAGCTCTATAACAACGTCTAACTCATTCTATGGAGGTCTGGATGGCAAACCTTGTTACAATCACTACGAATAAGTAACATTTTTCTCTCTACACCATGCTACACTCTGATGTGCCTCAAAACATTCTCCACACTCTTTGTTTTACCATGTACATGCTTTGTAAGGCATACAGCGTGAAGTATATTACATTTCCCAGCCCCTCTGTACATTATGGCTGAAATGCTTGTGGCATTGACCATTGTGTCTCTACAGCAGCTACTCCTATTTTCAGTGTCTCTCTCAGCATGTAGTCCTGGACCTTGGAATGGGCCAATCTCCAACACTCCGTCAAGGACAATTCCTTGCACTGGAAAATCAAGTTTCTGGGAGACCATATAGCATCTTTCATGGAGTTGGTGGGCCTCCAGCTGCAGTTATTGTTTGACTTGATCGGAATCCGTGGGAACTGCTTGTAGAGCGCCGCAGTGCTGTGTCAAGGAGCTGTTTGGGATGAACTTCAACGAAGACCACTGCATCTTTCTCCAGAACCTCTTTGCAAAGGCAAATTCTAGATACGGCTGATTGCCCATCTCAGGGTCTGGCTCTCCCCTACTCCTGTCGTGCTGCCAACTGCCTGTACCCAGGTCCTGCTCTCATTCACTTCTCTAGGTGTGCTGACCACCCTTCAGGACCTTGCTGCTGAGTGCCTGTCTCAAGATCCTCTTTTCACCCACTCCTGTAGCGTTGCTTACTGTCTGTTCCAGAATCTTGCTCTCACCTTCTCTGTAGGTGTGACAGACTGTCTGTCTCTAGGTTCTGCTCTCTCTCACTCCTCTTGGTGCTGCTGACTGCTGGCTTTGTGGTCCTGCTTCTCTAGGTGCTGTAGAGGTAGGTGGTCTTTGTAACAAAGAGACATTGAGGTTGCTATCTCAACTCAAGAGTCAAACAGCATGACGTGGCTGTAAATAGTCTGGAAAGGAGAATGGAATTGGTTGGGAGTGAACAGAGTTTTTGATGAGGGGTGAAGATATTGGTTTCCAACTTCCCAATGTCTAATTGGAGGAAACTGGAGCTCATCCAGGAATGGATCTGGGACAAGCGACACATACACAGAGAGGTGTCAACAGCACTGAAGTGTGCAAGAGAACCTGGAATGAATGTTGACATAGCAGAAAAAGGCAAAAGGTGGCACTGAGGTAGAGCTGGGTGTCATCAGCAGAACCTGATGTCATTGAAGGGCAACATATAGGTGAGAAATAAGAGAGAGATAATGATAAATCACTACGGGACTCTAGAAATAATGGTACAGTGGTTGGAGGAGAAGGAATTGGAGGAGAACTGCAGCTCTCAGCTGAGAATTCTGTCTGCCCAAACAGCAGCCTGCATCTCTGGTATTAAACCTCCCTGTTTAAACTCCGATACCTGCTAGCCAAACAGCAGGCTCCAACCTTTCAAATTCTGTTGCTTAAAGATGTTGTATAACTCAGGCATCCGCTGGAAGACAAGGTCTCTCCCACAGCCAGGATAATTGACCAAGGATCAACCAGTGCCAACTAGAATTGATTCCTGTACGTAGACCACAGAATCTCCATTCCTGGCCACATTCAATCTCTGACTCCTATTCTGCCAAAATTTGCAGACTCTGAATCTGGCCTTGCCTTTCCCTATCCAATTCTGCAGTCTCTGTCTTCATTCATACTGTGCTTTCCATATTTCGCCATAGACAAAGCCAATTTTGTAAACTTAATTTATTCATTACATGCACAAATGCATAAAACACACCACCATTGTTGTGACTGCATAACTGTCCAATGGTATAGTTATAATTGAGATGCATTTCCCACTCTTTACTGCTGTTAAGTAAAATACCATCAATAGCAGATTTAAAGTTCCACGGAAATTGTGTTTTGGCTGGAAGAATTGCTGGTTGCTTGAGAATAGTTTTGTTTGCGCATAATGTTCAATTCTATCTTGTCATTGTGGTAGAGAAAAAGACTAATTACATGTCCTATTTAAACCAAAAGTAGCCCACAAAACTTTAAATTCGTAAAGAATAGTAGACTGACAATGGGCAATATAGCCCTTTTGCTAAGCATACTGTGCTGATCAGTCATGCAACAATAACTCTGCCTAGATGTCATGTCATGTGGAAACTGTGAAACAACAATAATGCATATACTATCACTGAATCCTACAGCATCATGTGGGGAGCTGCAAATCAAACAGTTGCCAGAATGAATGCCATCACAAAAACTAAAACATTTCTCTTTTTTTAAAATTAGGCAGACTCTCTGCAAGTTATCACACATCCAGGTTATTTCAGGAAATAATTTCTGACTCCAGAATTGCTAAATCATGTAACTTGTTCGAAGAAAAAAGACAATTCATAGTGGGAACAGTGCTATTTCTCCAAAAACAATTCTTGCAATCAAAGTTACTGTCCATCTCCCGTCTATCGAAAGCTCAAAGTAAACCTGGTGCCAAAATGCATATGCTGCTTGCCAACAAAGCTTGGAAACTCTGGTTCGACAATTCTTTACTTGGGTTTTAAAAATAATTATTGTAATTGCTTGATATGAGTAAAGATTGTTGGGAGTCAATGATGAGGGATCATCCCTATTAATTAAAGAGAGAGGAGTTGGAGCAGGCAATTGAAGCAAAGACCATTGTATCTTTTAAGGAACAACTGGATAAACATTTGAAGTGAAAGACAGAGAACCATGAGGAGAGCACAGAGCACTGTGATTGGTTTGGAGTACTTAAGGAAATGAGGCTGACATGATGGATCAAATGGCCTCTTCCTGTGCTATGTCATCTGTCATATTTTTTTGAAGTGGATTTGGATGATCATAGACCAACTTTTCCACCAGGACCGTATTCATTGCAAATTCTGCTGCTTTTCCAAGTCATATTACTGCCACTTCTTTTCTTCAGCTTCATAATTGCTTAGAATTACTTTGCCCAGTGCCAGTTTGCTCAAGTTCTTGCATAAAATCAAAATATTATGGAAGCTGGAAATCCAAAACAAACAATGCTGGAAAAAAGTTAGTAGGTCTGGCAGTATCTGTGGAGAGAGAAACAGTTAACATTTCGAGTCCAGTATGACTTCTTCAGTTCAAAATGTCATGCTGGACTCGAAATGTTAACCCTTTCTCTCTCCATAAACGTTGCCAGAACTGCTGAGTTCTTCAGTGTCCTACTTGTTTAGTCTCCAATTTCTAATTACAGCAAACTTTGTTTTAATTGGCACCTTATAAACCAGCATTCTCAAAAAACCAGCAAAAACTATACCTCAAATACCAGAGTTTATTATTATATTGTATTATTCTGTCCAACTATTGTTTTTAAAATTTACTTCACTGTAAATATACTTGTTCAACAAATGGCCACGTGAAATATCAACAGTTGATTCAATTTTGAGTCAATTTCTCCTCAAATACCACAATGCCCAAGTCAGTTGAGGGTGTGAGAAGGCTGCCAGTAAGTTTCATTTCAGACAAGGTTGCATTATTATTTGAGTTGTGCTGTAAATATGTACACCCCCTGCATTACATTTCTATAACCTGGTGAGTGTTTTTACACCGATTACGTGAGCCTCTTGATTATCCGGAACAGTTGATCAACCGGCACACTTCTGGTCTCATTGTTTGATAAAAAAGTTTACTGTAGTATACACATTCTTCAGTAACAATCAAAAAACAAAAACTGCAGGAAATACTTATCAAGTCTGGCAGCACCCGTAGAGAAAGAGAGTTTCCTTCAGGTCTGTGACTTTTCATCATATACAATCTGAAAAAGCTACTGGTAGGGAGATGGTGGATGATAGGTGGTAATTAGCAGGAATTTTCCACACCCTTATTTGACCTGATGCCTTCAGATTTAATGGTATCCACATTCAACATTGAGGCCTCCAAGGGCCTCTGTATATTACCATCTAGTGCATAGGACAGATCCAGCAATGGTATTAAATGTTGATTGAAAAGCAAGATTTGAGGAGTATGACTGTTCCAAGCTTTTTGCTTAACTAAGCTGTGGGATAACTCTCCCAATTTTAGCACTAGTCCCCAGATGTTAAGTGAGAAGAATTTGGCAAGATTGAACATGCTATTATCCAATCCAAATACAGTTCCTACATAGATGCCAGGTGATCGCTGCACGTTTATTCCTATTATACCTTTCTGTATCAATTTGATATAACTTGACTGGTGTGTAGTTAAAAAGATAGCCACATTGCTGTGTGTTTGGAGTCAAAAGTAGGCCAGACCAAGTGAGGTCAGCAGATTCCTTTCCTAAAGGCCATTAATAAACCACACAGGTTTTTACAACAATCTAGCACCCTAATGATACTTTTAAAATAATATAAAAGATTATCTATTTGATACTGAAGACAAATTTCACACAAGACAGGATTATTCATTCAACAAGCACATTGGCTCAACTTAAAAAGTGCTGTCGTGAAAATTATGTATTCTTAATATGCTAATATTTTAATGCAGCATTAGGAAATGTGCCTGCACCAGAGGACATTAATAAGAATCAAGAAAGTCATTTGCCTGGTACCAGAGGACTAGTTCCCCGATACAGTGATTGCATTTTTTATATGTACTCACGGCAATCCAACCATCATGGTATTAGCTCTCCAGTTCTATTGTAATGCATTAATGGCTGAAACAGGGTGTATACAATTCTCATTAAAACATTAGTTGCCATAGTCAGACTTTTGTGATTACAGTTGGTGGACATCGTCGAGGATTACTTGTCATCTAAATCAACATACAAAGCTTAGCTGGTATACACGCCCAGCACTTTCCACATGTTGGTAGTGTTGTTACTCTGGCTCAGATGCCAGGATGGATCAATGCACAGTGGGCACATATTTATACAAGACTCAAGATTGGAAGGATTTGATAGGCTGATTACTTAGCAACCTAAGTTCTCTTAGGGGAAGTCCAAGTTTTAAGGATTTCATCGAGCTTTGACTGCTTAACCTTGTAATACATGACATACAAGTGTCTCTCAACCCGAAACAGCACTGATATAGTTGGGGAAGAGTCTTCGGTTTAATTATACTGTCAAAACCAGTTGAGGGCAGTTACCAAAATATTTACAGAATTTTTGTTTCTTTATTCATTCATGGGATGACAGGATTGCTGGCTAGGCAGCCTTTATTGCCCATCCCTAGTTGCCTAGAGGGCAGTTCAGAGTCAACCACATTGCTGTGGGTCTGGAGTCACATGTAGGCCAAACCAGGCAAGGATGGCAGTTTCCTTCCCTAAAGGACATTAGTGAACCAGATGTTGTTTTTCCCCCCAAACAATCGACAATGGATTCGTCATTATCATTAGATTCTTAATTCCAGATATTTATTGAATTCAAATTCTACCATCTGCCATGGCAGGATTTGAACTCAGGTCTCCAGAACGTTATCTGGGTCTCTGGATTAACAGTCCAATGAAAATACCACTCAGTCATCAGCTCCCCCTGTTGGTGCACCACAAAAAGAGAGAGTGTTCCTTAACGATTTGTTCACAGTACCATGGGGGAATTCCATTTACAGAATATACCATACAAGCCAAAAGCAAGCTGGCTCTGTTGATAGAGACAAAATACATTACAAGCTATTTAGACTCTCCTGACCCATCTCATTTTGTACTCCACGCCCCAAGATCTTACTTGTCTTTTGCATCACCATGTTTGAAGAGATTTAGCACTAAAATCCCAGATTCTTCATACGTTCCAACACTTAATTTCTAGAAATAATTTGATGTATTTTGTGAAGTTCAACAGGTTGCCTGTTACCGAAAGTGTTCAGGTATAGCCAAAAGGGGGCTATAATGTGTTACAGATAACAAAAGATTTCAAGTCATAGGGATTGTGGCAGCACACTGAAATTGTCTTGTGACATTAACAGGTAAAAGAAAACTTTGGGAAGTAAACTCAAATCATAATAGCTCTCCAACTTGAAACCTTGCACCATCCCATACACTGTTCAAAATTCCAAGATGAGTAGAGGGTTAGAGAATGCTTGCAAATTTTTGTTTTCACCCTTACTGTGAATTTTGAGTCACAGTCAACTATATTTTTAAAAAGTGTAATCCACAAAAATGAAACAGCAGCAATAATGAAGGTATTCCAAAGATTAGTTTATTGGAAGGAAAACTGATGGGGCATTATACATGATAATAAAAGACATCTCCTGGAAAGCAGACTATAGAGTACAAATCTTTTTTTAATAGAAGGTATTATACAAATTTTACATAAGTCCTCTGAATGGTGATGTGGTGTAAACTAATTCATTAAATTCTTTTAAAATGGAGGGAAGGGCCTCATTTAGGAGTCTTACCAATAAATACCTGCGTCTAAAACTCAATTTCTCAAGACACAGACTTCTTTTTGGACCTGTATAACCAAGAATTCTAGAGTTATAAATTTAAGTTCTTTCAGCCAATTTTAAAATGTACTATACACAAAGATTTCCAATTTTTTGCCCATCAAAATACTTCAGCTGACATTATGAACTCAACAAACCTATTCCTACCAGATGAAACTGCTTTAATATTAGTACAAACCACTGCAGCCATAAAATGACACTAAGTCTGATAAAAGAGAAAAACACTGCTACTTGAGAGCAGTTAAGCAGTGGGTGAGAAATTAAGGGGGCTTTAACAAGCAGTTAAAGAGTCCAGTTTGAACTGCTAGTGACTAGGTAAATTAGTACTGTATATCAAATGGATCGCCAAACAAATGGCAAGCAATATGTGGGTTTTGATTTTCTTAGATTTGTTGTCAATGACTCATTATGAAGAGCAAGTGCACAGAGTCCTGATCACTGGTTTAGACCCGAGTCACACACATTTCAATGTGACCACAGTAATCTCATTGAAGATTTGTTTAGTAGAAAGGCAAACTAAATAGAATCATACAATTTTTGTTTCCTGAAGAGGAAAACAAAAGACTCAGGGCAGTTTTCAATGACCTACAGACCCAACATAACTGAAAAACAAACTTGGAATCTAATTGCAGGACTCAATTTTTAAAATTTGTAGTTTATGCCCCAAATAACGTTAGCAAAATGATTCAAGACAGGCATTTAATTTTCCCACTATAAAATGTCTTTTTTTCCCCAAAGTCTGAATCTGATCATCTAAAAATTCAGGAAAAGAATGCAATTTTGTCAAAATGCTTGTGTTTTGCAAGACAGAGCTGCACTAATATGAGCTATAAGAATTTAAGCCCTTTCAGCTCTGCTAGGATGTGTTGTCAAGTACAGACAAAAAAAAAAGGTGATTACCTTCATGAATAGCATTGGCTGTAAACCAGATGGATTTGAGTACTATGAAATGGAATCTATTTCTGTTACCTTATAAATCAAATGTGTTTTAATCTCAGTAAACTGAAAAAAAAAATTAAAATACATATTTTTTTGTACTGTGAAGGGTCGCTGGTTTGCAGGAAATGTGTTCCATTCAGGTCAAGTACAGCAGTTTAGACAGTGTTAAGTTATCCTTACAATGCTCAACTTGGAACAGCACTCAACTGTACCTGCAATTACAACCTATGTAAA
The DNA here is from genome assembly GCF_021869965.1 of Rhincodon typus. Taxonomy (NCBI): domain Eukaryota; kingdom Metazoa; phylum Chordata; class Chondrichthyes; order Orectolobiformes; family Rhincodontidae; genus Rhincodon; species Rhincodon typus. The sequence continues at coordinate 7,611,398 of NC_063372.1, forward strand.
GACTGCTTCAGATGTACTAAAGTTAAGGGTAATGTCCTATATACTCATTTGCTGGGAAAGCAGTTTTGAGATTGCTCTAAATTACTGTATGGAAACTGGAATTAGTGTATCAAGAGTACCAATGCCGTCTTGACTGTAGAAACCATACTGGTACAACTAGCAGCCTTTTAATGTTGGACATTTGCAAGTCAAAGCAATTTTCCCCCCCCCCCATTGTCTTGCAAATGTCTAGGACTTAAGGCTGCAGCCAGATATCCTTTTACATATAATTAGGGAATTTTATGCACTTAAAAGATCAGCGCATGGAAGCAGCAGAAACAGAATAAAAACCAATCCCAGTGTTTTCAACATATTTGACGTGCTTGTCTAATTCACTTTCATATAAAATTTATTTTGATCAGCACATAAAATTCTGTTATTAGTTTGTAAGTCTTAGCTCATACATATATGTATAACTAAAACAATGCCACAACTGCGTAAGCCTGGAATCTGCAGTTTCAAATTTTACTTGAATGACTTTCAAAAACTATAAAAAACAAAGATGCACTGACTAAATATTGTTAAAATTAGACTGCAAATAATATCTTGACTTTGGTAATGATGGTCTGTTGCAATCTCAACCTGTGTGAGGACATTAACTTTTTTTTAAAATGGCACTATGCATGCATATTGGTCAAAATTAAGTATTAGTGCTTTCAGAAACAGACATCCTGAAACAAAACACCACAATTGGCCACTAACCCCAACGCATATTAGTTTACAGATGGAAGTACAAGGTGCATATTTGGCCCCAACAATAGTCTCACCTGATGACAGAAATACAAGCAATTTGACAGTAAGGAAAGCATAACCCATCCAAATTTATGGGAGAAAAGCAAAACAAATTGTTGGGAATTCAGCAACGTCAGTTGTAGAAACTCAAGATTAGTTCCAGTAACAGGTTGACTAATTTGGATGTCATGGTAGAAATCAGAAAAGAGAAATAACAACATTTGGCTGACTGCGGCCCAGATCTCATTTTTTTTTCCAATTCTTATTCTTTTTTAAAAACACCATCTGAAGTTTTGGAAGGAGCACCAAAATTGTGAAAACTATCTGCACCAGTCACACTAGCCCATTTTATTTTATCTTAAAAAGTGCACCAACAGTTATAATTTCTCTCATTCCATGGCCCACTGCTTCCACTATTAAATTTTTTTGCCAAACTCTACCTGCTTAAGTCAAAAGAAAATAAGGAATATTCAAATGTAAAATACCATTCTAACTACTGCACACAATGTTTTCTCAAAAGCCTGAGGTTGACATGTTTTTAAAATGGATGATGAAATCTCCATACGTTTCATGTTCAATGGCTGCAGCAGCATGCAAGAAAAAGTTCCGGGAGATGTAAGCCATATGGGTTGTTAACGGTCACATTTTAATTGAAGTTCATTCTTTCAGTTCTCTGAAAAGGGGAAAAGTGATGTGTTTTCCTCGACTAGAACTTTAGTCTGTACTGTCATCATCTTCATCTGCATCGATCATCAAAGCAGCATATTTGCTGGCTGAGCTGAATTTCTACACAAAGACAGAATGAATACATGAGACAGGAGAATAATTACACAGCTGCAATGGACAATTCCCTCCTCTGACTGACTAGACTTATTTGCACCAGGGAACGATCTGCAGCACTTTCAGAATTTACCTAACAAACCAACCTCCATACAAGACTGGACAAAAGACCAAATCATGTAGAAACAGGAGGAGGTCACTCAGCCCAACAAGCCTGCTGTCAATAACTAAAATCATGGCTGATATTAATTCCACTTTCTTACCCTTTTCCCCATAGCCCTTGAATCCCATACTAATTAAAAATAATCTGGACATCTCAGCTTTGAGTAGAGTTAATGACCCAACATGGACAGCCCTTGCAGTAAAGAATTCCACAGATTCACAACTCTCAGAAGAAAATCCTCTGCATCTCTCTCTTAAATGCATGACCCCAAACTTTGAGACTGTGCCCTCTGGTTGTAGACTTTCCCACAAGGGGAAAATAACCTCTCTCTACCCTGTCATCCTCTAGGAATCTTGCACGTTTCAATAAGGTGGCCTTCCATTCTTCTATATTCAAAGAAGCACAGACCCAAACTCAACTTGTCCTTATAAGACAATCCCTCCATACCGTTACCAGCCCAGTGAAACTTCACTGGACCGTGTCCAACAGGGCACAAAACTGAATTTTGCCCCTATTTGATTAAGGAGCGATATCACAGCTTAGCCGGATCTTGTTGTCACCCAATTGCTCACACATTCTACAAAGTAGAAGTGTCACCAAACAGGAATTCTGACCCAGACATTTAGACTGTCAACACTCAACTGTTTCCATATCACTTTTCACCTCCTGTGGACCTCCATTCTTCAATAATGCGATTATTCTGTCATCTCAACTGGTCTACATGAATTTCAACTCTGTTCCTCAACTTGCAACGGTTCTATCTACGTGAAGGGCTTTCTACAAATTTGGCAAAAACGTTTATGTCTCCAAGGACTTTTTAAAAAATAAACCAAAGGAGCACAACAGATCTTGATCATATGGGCCAACGGGCCGAAGAGTGGCAGATGGAGTTTAATTTAGATAAACATGAGGTGTTGTATTTTCATAAGGCATATTAGGGCAGGACTTATACACTTAAAATGGTAGGGTCCTGGGGTGTGCTGCAGAACAGAGACCTTGGGGTATGGGTGCACAGTTTCTCGAAAGTGGAGTCACAGGTAGACAGGATAGCGAAGATGACGTTTGACACATTTGCCTTCATTGATCACTGCATTGAGTAAAGGAGTTGGGACATCATGTTGTGTTGTACAGAACACAGGTGAGGCCACTTTTAGAATACTGCGTTCAGTTCTGGTCTCACTGCTATAGGAAAGATATTGCGAAACTTGAAAGGGCTCAGAAAAAAAATTTACAACGATGTTGCCGGGACTGAGGGTTTGAGCTATTGGGAGAGGCTGAATAGGCTGGGGCTATTACTCCCTAGATTGTCAAGGGCTGATCTTATAGAGATTTATATAATCACAAAGGGCACAGATAGGGTGAATAACCAAGATCTCTGACCCACGGTATGGGAGCCCAAAACTAGAGGGCAAAGGTTTGAGAGGAGAGGGCAAAGATTTTAAAAAAAAAAGGGACCCGAGGGGCAACTTCTTCAAAGAGGGTGCTGAGAGTATGGAACAAGCTGCCAGAGTAGGAGGAGGAGGCTGGTACAATTACAAAAGGCATTGGGATGGGTACATGAATAAGAAGGGTTTAGACTGATATGGACCAAGTGCTGGCAAATGGGTCGAGATCAGTTTAGAATATACGTGGTTGGCACAGATGAGTTGGACTGAAGGGCCTGTTTCCACACTATGTAACTAAATCCAAATGTCCTCTAAACAGTTGCCACAATGACTTTTATAAACTATTTCATACACAGTTGGGTAAAGCCCAAGATGCGTATCTTGACACCAATTCATTTTGACTTGCCGCCCAACACACTAGTAAACCACTCGCCTCAAAAAAACCCTGCAGGACCTGGGAGGTTGAATAGATCACATTATGCCATGCATAGTTTACACTGTGTGAAAGAAAAACATCCTTCAAGGCAGTAATTGATCCACCATCTTAAATTAAGTATTTTCACACACCATACTAATGGTTTAAAGTGGTGTCATTTCCAAACAGGGAACCCCCATAGGGGAGTTCAATTGCTGCCAGGACCAACTGATCAGATGAAGCAGGAAACATAAATGCATTGCAAACTCCTCATGCGATGACTTTGCAAATAATAGCAATTGGAACCTGATGGTGAGATCTAAAGGAAGTACACAGGAATGGGTGGAATGACCTTAAATCTGTCCCTGGGCAACTGCCCTAAAAAAAAAACTATGGTAATGCTACTAAATGACTTCTGACTGGACTGCTCTACATATTAAGATTATACCACAGTGAAACAGACTCATCTTAAATATCAAACTAAATATTAACTTAATTAATTAATTCCTACTACTACTCAATGTCAGGGACTATGGCAAAAATTAGTTTAAGCTATAATGCTTTAAAACATGAATAATCTGTAAACAACTGTTGGAGACGGCTGACACAACGGGCCACCATGCACGTTTATTTCCCTCAAGCGCACATCCAATTTCCTTGCAAAATCATTTGTCATCTCAACTTTCACTACCGTCGGTCAGCTCCAAGTTATTGCTACTGTGTTTAAAAAAAATACTCTCTCCTCTGCACCTCTTGCCTAAACAACCTTAAATCCAAGTTTCCAAAATCTTTCAAGTACCCGTTGATTATTTCCTCAAATATTGTTCTAACACTTGCCCACTACTCATGTTAAACTGAACCTATCCTTACACCCTCTTGAATAAGGTATCACATTTCCCACTCTCTCATTTTGAGTGAAGATCATGACAAGCTCTTCCATTATTTCCATCCCCATTTCCTTTAGCAAACTGGGATGCAAGTCATCCAGACCGGATTACTTATCCATTCAAAAATAGCCAGCCTTTCCAGAACAACCTGCCCATAACTTTTACTTCAGCTAATACCTCTATCACCTTCACATCAACTGATATTGTCAGTTAAGCTGGTATGGACCAGAGAACTGAACGATTACATTGTGCTGTAATGACTCTACTATATCTACGAACTTTCTAGGGCATTGTTAAGCCTTGAATGTTGAACATCTGACATAAATCACACTATCAGTTATTAGTATCTGAAAACATAAATCTTTAACTTCTGTTAATTCAAAGGCTGGGTCAAAATCCTGGAACTCCCTTTCTAATGGCACGATTGGTGTCTTTACACCTTACAGACTGATGTGGTTCAAGGCAGTTCACCACCACCGTCCCCAGGGCATTAAGAGATGTTCAATCAATGTTGGCCGAGACAGCGACACCCATTTCCCATTAATGAAGAAAAGAGGGCAGAGAATGTTACATTGCAGACATGCAATTATTTTGCAATTAGAACACCATCTATGTGACTTACAGGAGTGGGTGATTCTTCATATTTCTTTGGCTCAGTTACAGGTTTTGAATCACGGCCCTTTTTATCTTTCCTGTGCAAGAAAAGTCATAATTGCTATTTAATGATCATATACTGGAAACAAACACGCCAGGAACTGTGAAAGACTTGATTTTATGTAGAAAATATCAACCGACTTTTGCTGGTGCACAGTATATAGTTATAATCAAGAGCAGAATTTAGCAAGGTTCTAGTTCCAATCATCAATGTTACAATGCAAAGAACAAATGTCAGCAGCAGCACTTCCGATGATATTATACCATACAGTAAAACAACCACAAAGCAAAGCTTCCAAATTAAGCTAGCTCCCACAAATATTTGACATTAGGGACTTGTGCACAAATGAGATTAAGTTACAACTATCCTTCAAATCATAAGAAATCTGGAAACACAGCAATTGAAAAAGACAGACCTGTCTGGCTCCTTCCTTCGATCCTTGTTGATGCCATCATTTTGTCCCCGGCTCATACCACTTGCACCACCACGCTCTTTGGGTGAGGTTTTATCTTTTATTTCAGATTCTGCTTTATCATCTAAAATAATACAAAAATTTAGATGCATTCACGTACCGTGCAGCTCAGTTCAGGTCTGGCCAGTACGTTAGCAGAAAGTTAAGATGGTTGTTTTCAATAGATGTTTTAGTACAATATTCTCTCGAGGAGTTCCCTATTCTACTTTGACCAAAATATACCAAGAACACAAATTTCAAATTGTCAGCAAGTGCCATTATAAGTGTTGATGGGAATAAATTCAAGGTGGGTGCAACGATCACCTGATGAGAATGCCATATCCCATTCAGGATTCTTGTAAACTGGATAGGCAGGTTTTAAACAAGAGCACACTAACTTATAATATTCACCATCACAAAAGTATTGAGTGATTTTCTCACATACATTTGGGTCTGGAATCCACCGAAAGATTATTCTTTTAGAAGGACAAGCAAATTAAAAGAAAAGTGTTCACCCATCTTCACAGTTTACAATTAATTAGAATTTGGCCAAAAGGGGAAAAAAAAAATCCAAAACAATTCCCCCAGTTAACTGCTTTCAAGAATATGGCTCAGACATTGCATCACAGAGAAAATCAATTGCTAGATCAGAGAAAGAAAATCACAGCATTGGCAACTCAACACAGAAACCAGTCAACTTCTGTTGTGAATGGATTATCCACTTTGAAAAAAAAAAACTCAATTATTCATAATGATTCGATGCCTAGAGTTACAAAAATCCGGTCGCTATTATACCAGTTATTGCCATACCCTTAAATGAGGTCTTCATATTCGTATGCGTAGGTGAAACTAGGCCAGCTTTACCACTTGGCGAACTGCATTAGAGGCAAGTGAAAAGATGATCGTCAGGACAATTTTAATTTTGTTTTTACAAAACAACAGTAAATTTAAGACAGTATTCACCATACATTCTTCAAACCATAATGGATACTACAGAAAGGAGGAGAAAGTGCATTGGAGGAATATAAAATGGATGCCTTCACTCCTGCTACATTTATTCAAATAGCTAATATCTTTAGAGTAACGTATTAGGGCAGTACAATGGTTTAAATTTCAAGAAAAGAGAAAGAGAAATTTAGCCTCCTTCCGATCCCTTCCCTCAACAATAAAGTTATATATGGAGCCTAGGGTCAGAGACAAAAAGGATAGGCCCCGGTGTTGCTCCTGGCCTAAACCCCTGACCTGAGCACTGCAGGCGCCCTAGTGCCCTGGCTATTGGGCCTTACTGGAGCCCCTTGTCTTGGGCCCTGCTGGACCCTTCATCCTCAAGATATATCAAGTTGAGCTGTTGCAGCTCAAGTCATCATTTCAAAGGAAACCACAAACAACAGAAATCTCTCCTGGAGGCACAGTCACACACAGATGAAAGTGAATGGATGAGAGCAGCTCTTTAACATTTCCCAAGTGGCCATTCTTCATATGCAACCACGATAATGAGTGTCAGGAGGCTATTTGCTCACAAACAACAGCTGAAGCCAACCATATTGTAATGTTACACACCCACCTTTAATTGGTCTAAAATCTTTTAAGTTCTATACAAAAATTCAACGTTATTAGAATAGTTCATAATTGTTCTGGAAATTGCAAACTTTACCCAAGTGGTTTATTTGATAGCGCACTAGCAGGTGAGAGAGGTGCTGTGACTTCTGCTTCAGCACTCTGGTTACTACTGGAACCTCCAACTGTTCTCTTTGTCCAGGCATTTTCTTTAGGAGGGGGGGCAGGTACAATCTTAAGTGGAATCTGGTCTGGTTTAGTTGATTTGGACACTGGTGACTGTGGTTCCTCCTCCTTGTTGAACATATCATTGTCCAATGACTTCTCACTCTCTCTCCTAACGGTAGCTTGATTGGATAGAAAATAATTTATTTTAATATAACAGCTCATATCAAAAAGCTTGACATTAATCTTCATGAGCTCTATAAATATGGATTATGTTCAGAATGTTCATTTTAAATACTAACTGGAAATTATTACTCCACAAGCCTACAATCTTTAACTATTTTCTGTTTAAAAGAAACAGCATGATGGTGGCAGAGAAAACAAAAGTAAATCACATCAGGGGATAGAGAGCACGCTCTGTGAAGATAAATTTACTGCACAGTTTTCTTAGGATATGAGTAGACAGAAGATTTTTATTTCAACAGGAAGCAGTCATTTCTTCTCCCATATATGTTTTCACTTGACAACTTAAACATGGACTTCTCATTACACAACAAGCATTAGAGACAGAGATAGTAAGAACTGCCGATGCTGGAGTCTAAGACAACATAGTATGGAGCTAGAGGGACACAGCAGGCCAGGCAGCAGAGGAA
>NC_063372.1:7619379-7630938 GCF_021869965.1 Rhincodon typus
ACCATTTTCCAAAAATACTGGGGACAAACAATTCTGAGCTGTAGTGTGTTAACAAACGATCCATTGCAAGTAGTCTTTGCACATCTGCGCACCAACAGAAAGAACTGTCATATTTACACCTCTAGCAAAGTAAAACACACAATGGTTGTGAGGTGTTATAGAGTAGCATCTCCTTAACAAAACAGTCACAAAGCTGAAGCTTTACCTATGTAACTTTGCAATTGCATTCTTCTATCTTTGTAGTCCCAAAAACAGTTAGTAAGCATGTACAAAAAAGAAGATGATCAGTTTTGGCTTCAGTTAACAAAATATTAACACTAGTTTAGAGAATTGAAATAACTGTCTTGTGCAGATCACATTCGACATTGCAAGGACATCCATTTGCCAGTTTTGTTTTTCACTACAGTCAATGATGTGCTGAAATATACAGTTCTGTTTATTCAGGCACAGAACCAAGAGTTGCAAAACATCCAACTTACAGGTTTTCGTGAAGTTAAATTGAATTTTAGCATCAGATGTGTCAATTCTTTATCATGATACCAAACGTTTCAAGTCAAAGTAGCAGTGGAATACACTTTCAACAAGAAAAAAAATCTAAAATCCTTTGAATCAGACAGAAACACAATATTCAATGATCTTAGTTTTATGATTTCAAACGGATTTTGAAATTCTGTTTACTGGTTAAACTGCAGTTTGGAAAAGTCTAGAGTTTTGTTACAACATTCACAAGGTTGCCACTTATTGAAGTTACCAATAAACAGAAATGACTTTTAACACTTCAAACATTTAATTAATAAATAGATAGATAGCCTGTCTACCAAAAATGCACTACCCCATTACCAAAAATGGCAAAACTCCTGCAATTATGTTTCTGGTTCCAGAGTTAAAGAAAACGTTTTAAATAAAATGCATGCCATTACTTTGATCCCAATTTAGGTCCTTCCAGAGGACCATTTGCTGCTGAGAGAGAGATAGATTACACTGGATCTTGGGAAAAAAAAAGTCTTGCCAACAACCAGAGAACATGAAGGGATTATCAGGGTGGCATGAGGACTTAGAGATCTGACAAAAAAAAAGTGAGTTAGGTGCATTACTGAAGAAATGCACGTTCAGATCGGTCTGCAATTTGAGAACCTTAACACTGTTTCTCTGCAGCTATGGCCAAAACGTCAGCAACAGTCACGTGTACTCATTAGGACCTGTAATCTAAATGTTGACAGATGCAAGGGAATAGTTGGGAGCTCAGGGTTGAGGGTGCAGATCTGCATGTAAGCACCGAAGCAGCTGAACCTACTCCCTCAGGATTGAATCACAGCAGCAATCACAAACCTAGACACCCACAAATGAAAGACCAAGTTTGTGTGAAAACAGCTAATGAAGTGCCAGAAACAGCAGTGCTCTTGCTGCTGCATGTCTAGTTAGTTAGTGGAGCAGCAACAACAACTGGGATACTTTCAAAGTGCACAGTGCTCAATAATAACCAACATTAGCAAATATCTCTCGTAGAGTTCGTTGGATTCTAAGATAAGCTATGGTAATTTTTAATTGCAGGATTGGGCTATTTTCATCAATAACTGTAATGCCCATTTTATTATGCCTTAAATCATCTTCTCACAATTTCAGCCTTGCCTGGCCCTGTACTTACATCCTCAAAAACAAGAAAAACAATGAATAGACTAAATGGAATCAAGTAAATTCCAGAATAATCAAACTCAAGCCCAATATTCTCAAAAAGGTATGTTCTAAGGGCAGAATTTATCTGATGGCTTTTAGCAGCATGCACACAATCATTTCGACCAATTTAAACACATTTTCATACTTTAAATGTTCATGTGTTATCAGAAACTTTTTATTACAGGCATTTTGCTTGCCAAAAACATTTAAGAAAATCATTGGTTACTTCACAGCTCCCCCTCCCTTTCTGGTTTTGTAGATAACTGCTCTTAAGCAATAGCTTTTGCATCTGTTTGCTACTTATTCATTGTTAATAAGTTTTATGAAAATGATAAAGCTAACTAGGTGACAACTACTCTGTGTCAATTTCAAACTAATAGGAGTCGTGTAAATGTGTAGTCAAGCTGGACAAATGCAAACTAAACAGAAGACTTGCCACATGGAATCATTTCTCCAGTTTTGCACTGCAATAGGCAGATTTTTAATTTTGTAAAGTAGCAAATTCGACAGTTTTAAAAAAGTGCATTGAAAGCATACGACTCAAAAGTTACTCACTCAATGTTCATCCAAATAACTTTTAAATACTGTGTAACCATTGAGTCTTACCCCGACCTCCAGAACCACTGGTATCAGTTGGCTGTGAAGAATCGCTAGCTGGCCTTGAACGTTCCAGCTGATCCTCACTGCGCCAGCTTGGATGCCTACAGTGAACCAAAGTACATTACTAAATGGCATTAACACACAGGATTTACATGTTGATTAAGAGAAAGTTATCACTGGAAGTCAATTAAAGGCAATAGAAACATTTCCAAATAATTCAGAGTGTCAACTCAGATACCTTAACCATTACTACATGTTCATAAGAATGCAAGAAAGGTAAATTAGATATTTCTTCCAGGCAACTTTAAAATTACCTTTGGAATAACACTGTCATTTTTTGCTGATATGTTAAATATGTAACAAGAAGAACACTGCTTTACAAACAATGCTTTCTTATGCTTGGATTACATCACCAGTTACGTGACATTGGGATTTATTCAGCAAACATTTCCCATTTTTACAAATGAAAGATTTTCATGGGTGAAGTGGTTAGGTGGGTAATGATAGACATCTTTGGTAATAGCTAACCAATGTAGATTCAAAAGATTTAAGAAATAGGAGAGACAAAACATTACAAAATGCTATGCTCACCACAATTTTTTAAAAAATTATGTATTTTTCAAATATCTCGTGGGGTAGACGAGTAACTTAAATTCAAATTAATTTGCGAATTTCACTAGTTAGGGCACAGTCCTAATTGAGTGTACAGAAATCTGTCAAGTGAAATAATGGTTACGGACAACTAAATCATCGTTCCTCTGGCCAGACAGAACAGACATCAAAATACCACCTGTTTCATGCAAATGTTAGTATTCTTTCTTCCCACCCTATAGGGTTGGCACCATATTAAATCAAGTTCAACTATACAATAATACCTAAACAAATTACCACGTGGCCTGAATCAACACAGCATCTGCACTGCAGTAAACCACTTGCAAACTATGTCAATCTTATCTTGCCTTAATATTCGCAAATTGTTTTCAAATGCTATTTGCATTGATGTTAAGAATCTTAACAGCTTTCATTTCTGCAATACTTCAATTATATTAAAACAGATGTTGGAATACATCAGTATGCAACAAGTATTAGAAGTCAAAATATGGATCAGAAGATAAAGATTAACTTGCACGGCACTATAGATAGCACAAGCTGAGATCAATGGCGAAGGCACTGCATTTTAAACTTTTTGAAGGCTTAAAAAGCCAAGTTGCAAACAAATTAGAGTGCTGCCACTTCAACTTCTGGCACTGAATAACCATACTTGGTTGCCTGTATAACCTCAAGAATAGTTACAAGTATTGTTGTCAAGTACTTGGTAAAACTACAGGCTGTCTGAATAAACCACTACTCCACACAGTTTGCATTGCAAATGCTGCAAAACGAGCACTTTCAGATATAAACACATGCAGGTAAGACGACACTGTCTTGAATGTAGCGCAAAGTGCTTCTGACTGTACACTAAGATAACAAACTTCCAGAGGTTTGCAAGATGAACAATTATTTTAGTAGTCAGAATGAAATTGTACTTCGCTAAAAAGCAAATGGATTTCAGTACGATAATCAAATGTATCACTGTATCTTCTTGGATATTGACATTTCTACAACAAAATGCATACACACTATTTTTGACCAGTTTCGTTTATCCTCAGAGTTTGGGCATTTTTGGATTAACTAACCGTTCCCTTGGTTGCTTAACCCCTTTAATCCCTCTTTCTTGATCCTCTATTTGCCGCTGATACTTTTCTTGCTCTTTTTTCAAACGCTCCTCAACCTCACGTTCTTTAGCTGTTGTATCTACTGGTTTGGCAGCCCCAAATATGGATGCAGATCTTCCAGATGACTGCGCTGGAGGAGCTCTGACAACTTCTTCTTTTGGAATGCTGCGAGGTTTGAGGTTCAGTTTAGGTCTCTGCATAGAACCTATTGATAAAATTTCATGAAACAAAAAAGTTAAGACACTGTACTATCCCAAATTCGGTAAATAAATTATTGACAGAAGAGCCCAAAACAGAAGAACTTTGCCATATTTTACATTTCTTTGAAAATCAAAACATTGCATACAAGAAAGGAATATGTTCAGGCAATTAACTAGAGACATAGCAGTCTTGTGGTAAGATTTTTGCTGATTTCTCCAGCAAACTACTTTTGAGATCAGCAGTTTACTGTTGTGTCTCAGTATGACGTGACCTTTAACATGATGATAACCTCACATGTAGAACACAACTGAGGTAGGAATCACAGTGTACCTTTGTACTAAGTTACTGAATTGACAATTTTGCGCCAAAATTTAAGCAATCATTCTAACTTTGTCAGAGAAGTGGAGTAGTGTTTAAAAGTTTCTTCAGCATAGCACCAACAATAGAAAAAAAAAAATTGAGAAAGCAGCATCCATCGAGGCAGAAGTGAGACAGATAAGTTTAATGAACCCAATGACAGCAGTGCACAAAACATCTACTCAAATGATACATGCAGGCAAGTTCAACATTTAGCTTTAGCATAAGCTCACAGCAACTGGGAAAAGGCTCAAAATGCAATGAGCTATTCCAAGGGTATTTCAATCTTTTTTTAAAAATAAAAGCATTTTCTTTAGCAAGACATCTGTTACCTCTATCTTCATGCCTCATTTCATCTCTTGAGCCATAGTCACTTCTCCGGTCATCTCTTCTATCAAAGCGGTCAAAGCCATCATTGTAACGGTCACTATAACGATCACCACCACCTCGGAAATCATCACTCCGCCTGTCATCATAATTATCTCTTCTGAAGCCACTGCCAAACACACGCCGGGAACCTAGAAAACAATTCAATCTGAGATACTTTTCAATCACTAATAAACAGTTAGAACTTGTAGAAGCATACTTGCCTTGATGAGTCCTACTTCCTACTTGCCTACACCACAAGAAGCTTGACACCATCCAGAATAAAGCAGCCCACCTGACTGAAACGCCATGCATCACCTTCAACATTCACACACATATCATACACACTGCTGCTGCCACTGTAATATGCACTTCAGTAACTCACCAAGGCTCTTTAGATAGCATCTTCCAAACCTACAAATTATTCTCCAAGCCACTCACTATCACTTGGAAATACATCACCCTTCCTTCACTGCTCCTAGGAACTCCCTTCCGAACGGCACTGTTGGTGTACACATAGCACATGGACTGCAGCTGTTTAAAAGGGCAGTTCACCACTGTTGTTCCCCAGTTGTGCTGGAGAAGGCAAAAATACTGGCTGAGCCAGTGATGCCAACATCCCAAGAGCAAATGAAAAAATTACACTTATGAAAGCAAACTGCCATATACTCACTTACATAACCAATGCAATTTGCTAATTCACTCAGTCCTCAGTGAAAATTGCAGTACTTTATTTTTCATTAATTTCAGTAGAATATACATTTCTGTAGAATGTCTAATTTGCAGGAATATTCTGAGCACTTAACATCCATTGCATAAATGTGAACAATCTGCTACACTTGTGGAATAGCACCCAATATTTCAAAATACTGTATATCCCCTTACAAAAAGGGCACTATCCCAAGAAATACTAAAAATATAGCTAGTTACTGCTACAGTTACTTGGTCGAGCAATTACAATGAAATGCACCAGGACAGGTGGCATATCCAGATTCTCTTTAATCAAAAGGAGTCTTTATGAACAAAAGTATATTGATAACAGTAGCAATCTCAACAAGAGTGCTATCCCACTGCACTAATTTAGCAATATATGACAACATTGCTCAGAACTTCCCAGTATATTAAAAAAATTCCACTGGTGCCACTATGTATTTCTTTTAAAATCATAGGAGAATGGATTGCTGTCAAATTAGATATTTCTAAACAGTTCACACCATATGACAAAGGTTGACAGGACAGAAGAAAGCTTCTCTTTTAGGCTCCAAGATATACGACTGGCCTGAACAAAAACTCAGGGAATGCTATTTTACTGCGCCAAAGATATTTATAAGCATGTGAAAGGAACCCCAAAAGGTTCATCCAAGTTCCCTGCTCTAATTATATCCTATCCTTTTGTTTGAATCTGAAAAATCAACACAAAAAGAAAAACAGATACAAAGTCTAGCTAAAAACAAGACCTAAAATCTGTATTAGTCTCTCCCAAAACTCACTCAGAACTGCGAGGCCTGGCTCTCAAAGTTAAAAAAAAGGTCAACACCTAGAGGTTGAAGACTTTCTCAAAAATGTATAAAGGGGGGAAAAAGAAAAGTTATACATGATAACACTTAAGACTTTATCAGAGAGCGCATTGGTCACAGTCCTGACAGAGTAGAACAAAATTGATTCCCAGAGCTAATGCTAAAAGGGACTTTTTAAAAAACAAACTGAACATTCATATCCAACCTTATGACAGGAGACGCTTGTCAATATATCCATGGGAAATATTTTGCAGCTAAAAATTAACTAAATTCAAATGAGAAAATAAGAGCACGTGGTCTAGTCTGTACCCACTTCATATTGCAATAGCCAGCGTGTCTTTGGAATAGCACAGACTGGCGCTGCATGTCAACAGCTGAGTCTGTGGGATTTGCCTGGGAAATTGAAACTTCCGATGGACAATTCCCCTGTGCATGGAACCCTTTGAAAAAGCCCTTTAAAGTCAGAGATTTTAAGAGCGTTCAGAGTCACTCAAGTCTGATAGCCACCAAGAAAAATTCAGAGGATTAAAAACCTGAAACTCTGGACAACTATTAAACTGAACCCCTGATTCACCAGTGACCACCCCCCAATCCCCTCCACCACCACAACCAAATCACCCGCCTGGAACCCTACCTGATAACACACATTTCCTCAGCCACTTTCAAAAGGTCCTCTGGGACCTTGGAACTCCTGAAATATGGTAGCAAGTGTCATTAAAGAAAGGGGCATGTCTTGGCCTGCACACTACTCCTGTGCTGAGTGGATTGCTTCCCAATTTCTTCTGAGGGGCAAATTCAAG
This sequence comes from Rhincodon typus, assembly GCF_021869965.1. Taxonomy (NCBI): domain Eukaryota; kingdom Metazoa; phylum Chordata; class Chondrichthyes; order Orectolobiformes; family Rhincodontidae; genus Rhincodon; species Rhincodon typus. The sequence continues at coordinate 7,626,610 of NC_063372.1, forward strand.
ACAGGCCAGATTTGGAATCTTGGCCAGAAAAAAAAATAAAATCGATGGCAGGCTATTTTAAAAGATAATTACCATTGAATGAATCTGTTCCAACAGTAAATATATATCGCTATTGTTTTTAAAAGTTTTGAAAAGTACATAATCACAAACCACTTACAGATCCGATATACAGCAACTTTTTTTGAGCATTTCAATTAATTAGTAGCTCAGACAAATTTCCAATGTTTGCGATTGCACTTGCAAGCATCTTTCCTCCAAGTTTCAAAGACACAAGTTGCAGCTTGCTTTGCTGTAGTCGTAGTCTTACTGTAATGCACTCAAGAGTGCATGTGGAAATGATTATTTATCAGCACTGTACTATAATCAGTAAAGTTAGATCACATTGGATTCAGTGAGAGCTTGCCAATTAGCTACAGAATTGGCTTGATAGTAGAAGACAGAGGGTGGTGACGGAGAGTTGTTGTTCAGACTGGGGGCCTGTGACCGGCGGTGTTCTGCAGGGAACGGTGCTGGGTCCGCTGTTTGTCATTTATATAAATAATTTAGATGAGAATTTAGGAAGCACGGTTAATAAGTCTGCAGATGAAAACAAAATTGGTGGACAGTGAAGAACGTTAATTAAGATTATAAGAGGATCTTGATCATAGGGCAGCACAATGACTCAGTAGTTACCACTGCTGCCTCACAGCACCAGGGACCCAGGTTCGATTCCAGCTTCAAGCGACTGTCTGTGTGGAGTTTGCACATTCTCCCAGTGTCTGTGTGGGTTTCCTCTGGGGGCTCCAGTTTCCTCCCACAGTCCAAAGCTGTGCAGGATAGGTGCATTGCCATGCTAACTTGCCCATAGTGTCCAGGGATTTGCAATCTAGGGAGATTAGCCATGGGAAATGCAGGGTTACAGGGACACAGTAAGGAGTGTAGGTCTGGGTGGGATGCTCTGCGGGGGGTCAGTATGGACTCGACAGGCAGAATGGACTACTTCCACACTGTAGGGATTCTAGGATAGGATTCTATGAATTGGAGTTTAATTTGGATAAATAGGTGGTGTTGCATTTTGGTAGGATGAACAAGGGCAAGACTTGTACAGCTCATGGTAGGGTTCTGGGGAGTGTTGTTGAACAAAAACCTAGGGGTCTGGGTATATAGTTCATTGAAAGTTGTGTCACAGGTAGACAAGATGGTAAAGAAGGCATTTAACATGCTTGCCTTCATTGCTCAGACCACGGAGAATAGGAGTTGGAATGTCATGTTGCGATTGTATCGGATGTTGGTGAGGCCACTTTTGGAGTACTCTCTATATGGTTCCCCTGCTATTGAAAAGGATATCATTAAATTGGAGAGCGTACAGAAAAGATTTACGAGGATGTTACTGGGACTGGATGGGTTGAGTTATAAAGGACAGGCTGGGACCTTTTTCCCCCTGCAGCGTAGGAGCTTGAGTGGTAACCTTTTAAAGGTTTATAAAATCATGAGGGGCATAGATTAGGTGAATTGCAATGGCTTTTTTCCCTAAGGTAGTTCAAAACTAGAGGGCATAATTTTAAAGCAAGAGGACAATAATTTAAAATGGATCTGAGGGACAACTTTTTCACACAGATTGCGTATGTGCAATGAACTGCCAGAAGTGGTAGATGCAGGCACAGTTACAACATTTAAAAGACATTTAGACAGGTACATGAATAGGAAAGGTTTACAAGGATATGGGGCAAATGAGACTACTTCAGTTTGGGATACTTGGTCAGCATGGACGAGTTAGACTGAAGGGTCTGATTCTGTGCTGTATGACTCTCTGGTTCATAGATTGGAAACCCATTTTCTTAAAGTAATACTACAATAGCAAATAATAGGCATTACTGAAACAAAATTGGCAAATTTATGCACATTGCATAACATCAAAATATAAGTGCATTGCCTCTGTAGCATTAAAAAAAAAACTTATAAAATTATGCAATGTTCTAGTCAGAGGCATTGCTGGTTAGATTGCTGGAACTGACCACATGTAACAATACCTGACATAAAGCATTTAACAGAAGAACCAATAATACAAAATTGAAAATTCTGAATCCCTTTCAAATAAATTACTCTAAGATGCATATTTGTATGGCAGATAATAGAAATTTCTACTTAACAATGTTGTATGTCAGCAGAGTGGGATGCTGCAATTTTTCTTAAGACTTGACTAGCATTTTTAGTGATATTAATAAGTTAATTGGCACAATCATCATTTTGATTGCATGCACATTTATGCTCAAATTAATACACTCAACAATCAAGGTGATTGAATAAATATTGAAAAGCATCACAGTGCATCCAGTGACTCTCAAAGTTCTTTTGAGGGCAGGCACTTCACTGTCTACCCTATCGCTGTAAAGCATTAATGAACATACCTCTGTCATACCCACGATCCCTGAAGCCGTCATCCCTGTATCTGTCCCCATCTCGACGAAGACCATCCCTGTCACGGGACTCGTAACGGTCCCTAGTTCCTGCAAAACCACATGCCAGAAATGTTAAACGTTACAAGAAATCATATACCAAAAGAATGCACATACTTAAAATGCAAAAACAGAAAATCCTCCAAGCTATATGCACGACATGCAACGACACATTGGAGGGTTAAACACAAATTTGCGGAGTAGGTGATCAACAGTAGTAGTACTTCACCTCCATTCCGAGCTCAACTAATAAGGATGAGCTACACACCAAAAATGGGCAAACACTGCCAGCACTGTGAGCAGCCAAGTCCTATTTTCTGTCATGTGCATTCTAAATAACAAATTGTTTTAGCTGACCAACAGAAAACAAACCAAAGTGTTTTACAAATGAAGTGTGCACCCAGGGATGGGGAGGTGCGAAAGAGAAAGGGAGAAGATAATCTAACAGATACTGAAATAAAGCCACAGAAATATGCTGTCAACAGAATTGTTCAGAGGCAGTTCAAAAGTGCCAAACAATGCAGTAGTGATGATATCTCAAAGAGATGTGGCAAAGAATTAAACACTAAACCAAAAAAAAACCCGAAAAAACACGAAATCAGAAATTGCAAAACAGAAACAGTAGTGATAATGGTGGATAATGTGGCCAACCATGCCACCTATTATAAAACGGTCAAGTAGAAATGCAATATCATTGCAGCAAGTCTTGGCTTTGGCCAGGGTAGTCTTAGTGGTGCAAGTAGGCTTGAAATGTGATTGGATGAAAGCAAACTAAGTAAATGTTGAGTTTTGACATATTTATTGTTAGAGATTAGGAGGCGGCAGTGGTGTAATGGTACTATCACTGGACTAGTAATCCAGGCTAACAATCTGGGGACATGATTTCAAATCCCACCATGTCAAAAAGTGAAATTTGGATTTAATAGAAATATATATTAGAAGCTAGACTAATTGCAATCACATTGTTACAAGGATCAAGGGTGCCTAAAGGAAAAGGACTATTAACTGTCACCTAAAATTGAGGCCAGACTGCAAGTCAACTGCCCAGATGTTAAGGGCTCAAGGGAGCAGAAAGTGAGTTTTATGGAAGGGGTGCCAGTAAAGGGTTAAGATGTGAAACAGAGCTGCAGAGTTATTGGACTGGAAAGGATGACAAAACAGGGTTGTGTATTAGGAATTAATAAGCAAGTTCTCACAAACTGTGCAGGAAAAAGTAGAGCAGCATTGCACATTTTCACTCATTTCACAGACTCTACGCACCTGCACCCATCTTCTGTTGATCCAGACTCAGCAGCATGCTTCAAATTTGTGGGTCTTTTGAACCCTTTTGATTACAAAAGCCTTGCTCGCAGTTGTAAGAAAATGTAATCTTGACATGTTGTTCGAATGTTTCAGGTTTTAGAAAGCATATATGGACAGAAGGCAGCAAAGTGGAACTGATTATCAGATCAGCCAGAATCTCACCAAATGGCAGAGCAGACTCAATGGGCTGAATGGCCTGCTTCTGCTCTGGCATCTTATGGTCTTATATTGCTAGCATTTTCCTGATGAATTGCTCAGAAGGAGCAGAAAAGATGTCCTACCAGACCAAGCCATCATATACTTCAAGTTTGCAATTCTGTAATGTTCTGACATTTTGATTATTGAAGTGTACATCACATTGCTCCTGCTATAGAGAATAGTACTACTGTAGCAGGGCACTGTAACTTTATTCTAATTCCAACACTTGTTTAATTCTTAACTCTTTACTACGCTTTCACTAATGCCATGATACTTCACTCACCTGGCATCATTAAAACATGTTGTCAACTGTCCACCTGAAATGTCACTGTCACATATATGCAGATGCTTCAATCTAAATTTCTGTTAAGCACTGCTGCGATATAACATTTTA
>NC_063372.1:7631038-7637274 GCF_021869965.1 Rhincodon typus
GTTAAGGCAGCAACCACTAATAATTCTCAACATCCAACAGATTTTAAGTGACAGCAGAACCAAAAGGTTGAATTAATAACATTGCCATTTTGTCACCCTAGCTGTACTTCATAATATTCAATATTTGGAAAAGATTTTCTGAACATCCAAGATCATACAGAAAAAGTTTGTGACTCGAAAGGACACATATAGGCAGTAAATTAAAATTTTGATATCAACTTCTAAGGTACAGTATAGCCAAACTCCATTTATCCAAGGGGGTGGGAAAGGTAACCCAGAACCAGAAGTATATGCTGCCTTTATATTGGCTAGATTTCTTGTTTTGGTTTGTAAAATGTCTACATCCTTCAAACTACAGATATTTCCCTATTGCCTTCTCAGCTTTTTTTTTGCAAAAGGTATTTACATATTTTGCTGGTGTTGACAAAACAAAAATGCACAAATCAAAGTGAGTGATGTTTGAGGCTGCAAATAGAACTTTTTCTCCACTCTGGCATCTGGTGTCACTATTAAAAGCTCCCAAGCTACAGTCAGATGTACAGCAATGCTCCTTCCCCTGCACCCAGGTCTAAACCAGAATGTTCTTTTTGCATAATTTTAATTTTCCACACTAGCCACTGATATACTTTTGGTGTGAGAATGTCAGCTTATGTTGACTTTTGCATATGGGCTGATGCTTGCCTGCAATTTCACTCAAGACTCCATACAACAGGGGGGAAAAAAAAAAAATGAGTTTTATATAGGCTGAGGCCCAGCATTACAGAAGAAAGGACAGCATGCTAACCTATTGCCTCAGCCTGTAAAGCCATTAAATAATCTGATGAACTCACTGTCCCCAAATGAATCTTCCATCCTTCTTAATGGATAATCATCGTTGCTGTTAGTTGTTGGCCGAGCTCTCCAATCAGACTCCATCTCCGCATCCCGAATTCTGTCTCGATCTCCTCCCCTGCCTGATTCTCTTTCTGAGTTCAAGTGGAGATAGAAGCCATTGTTAAAATCAAGCACATCAAAATTTCTCAGAATTGTACTTGTATTTACACTCTACATTCAGTAGTCCAGTGAGCCATGAAGTACCAACATTTCTAGGTCAGTCCTTTGTTCACTGGCCAAGATCAAGGGGAAAGTACAATATTATACAGCTAAGTTAGTTATCAATGGGGTACTTGAGCAAGAATGTTCAAAACTTGCATAGTACGATTGTATCCAAATAACTACTTCATAAGACTACTTAACTGGAAAATTTCACATCAACATCTGCTCTGAAGAAATATTGGTGAAACTAGAAGTTACAGCATTAAAGTGCCATCAGAAAGCAATTTTTCTGAGCAATTAAAGTATTTCTACTTTGAAATCTCAGAGTGCTAAGAGAACATATCACAATCAACAAATAAATGAAACTATATATCTCTCCATCTATAGACTGTTCATAGCTCTAAATGCATACTATCAGAATAAGTTTTCATGGATATTTGTAATTTCAATACTAGCTCCAACATGTTTTCGGATGGAACAGAAAATATTTCAGAAGGTCAGTTACCTGTTAAAATATAGAAACTGTACCTTTTTCCTGGGCTTGATCAGCAATATCCACCCTTATTCTTCGGTTTTGCAACATCTAAGTGCAAAAACATCATAGATAGAAAGGTTTCAACATGGGTGCTAAAAACATTTAGGACCATTGTAAAGCATACTAACTGAAATTCCCCACAAACATGGATACTATCAATAATTTTGCAAAACCCAAGAGTTATCATTTGTTGAACCACAATCAACCACATCTTAAGACATGTAGAATGACTCAAAATTAAGCCCTCGTGTCTAAACATGGGGTATCAAGACCCTAACAGTTAACCAAATATTAAAACACAACAAAAGGTATACAAGACAGAGAGGGAGAAAGAGCAAGAAAGAATCTTCTCCAACCCCATGGCACCAAGAAAAAGTAATGAGTTTCATTTATGCAGACATTTGACTCAATGTACCAAATCTTTTAAAACCAGGCAGATTGTGAGAATTAGTTCTACTTAATTCAGGCTAGAGCAACACAAAAAACTAGGAACTAACAAATAGTGAAGCTGGGTGGATAGGGAAGAGAAAGGAAAGAAAAAAAAAGCGATACCAAGATGACAGGAGGAATCGGTCTAGGAAAACCCTGCAGTTCCGGACTTGTTTGCATGCCTCGAGACACATGAAAAGAGTAAGCATTGAGGATGGTTATCAAGATCAACACAGTACTAAGCAGAAACTAGACATAATGGGGAATTTTGGGGAATGGTGTATTCTCTCAATATGCTAGATCAAGGAACATAAAGGAGAAAGGCTTGCGACAATGGAAGAAAACCTGCAGAATCTGGTTCACGTGAGAATGAGTTGAATGAAGGTTATGGGAGAGCTTGAGGATTTACTCTGAAAACATTGATAAAAGTCATCTTGGGATTTTTTTAAAAATTCATTTATGGGATCTAAGCATTGCTGACGGGGACAGCATTTATTGCCCATCTTTAATTGTCCAGCGGCAAGTTAAAAGCCAACCACATTGCTCTGGGTCTAGAGTCACTTGTAGGCCAGACCAGATAAGGTAGCAGATTTATTTCCTAAAAAAAAACACTTTAAATGAACCAGATGAGTTTTTTGGCCCCACAATCGACAACGGTTACATGGCCATCATTGGACTAGATTATTGAATTTAAATTTCATAATCTGCCATGGTGGGGTTCAAACTCATGCCAACACAGCATTAATGTGGGGTTCTAGATTACTGGTCCAATGATATTACCACTATGCCCTGCCTCCCCATAAATCAATTGGAGCCGGACAATTTACTGAGAAACATGACTATGGACAATTTCACAAGCCTACAATAATGGGACATATTCTGGGGTAGGGAAACTACACAGGACAGGCTTCACCTACAGGAAATGATAAGCTGAAGCTTTCGTTAAGACAAGCCATAAGAACCAGATGGACTTCGTGCATTAAAAAACAGCCAGCAAGTCACCTCTTCCTTGCTTCTACTTTTAAGTAATTATTAGAATTGTAGAATTAGAACTAGAATTAGAAAAGTACTGACAAGGATCAATATCAATTTTCAAGAAACAGGCAGAAGGGACAACTCAGGAAAACAAAATTGCACTTCAATAGGTTGAATAATTATTGCCAGTAAAGTCCTGGAAGGTTTCCTGAAACACCAATATAAAATGGACTATGAAGAACAGCCAGCATGGATTTCTTTGGAGCTCTTAATTAAAATAATGGACCTAGCTATCAGTGTAGAATCTGTGGATATGGTGCATTCTGATTTCAGCAAATCTTCTGATACCAAGCTGCACACAAAATTAGTCCACAAAATATGAAGGCATGGGACAGGAGGAAAATTCTGGAGGTAGAATTAAGTTTCTGAAAAAAACATCAAGGGCAATCATGAATGGAGGAATGCCAGGGGGCTAGTGAAAGAAAAAAAAAAGTGTGGTACCACTGTTTATGGTATGGTACGGTACATGCGCGCTGCCCAAAGGCAGCTTTGTCTTATTGTCTGTCTGCTGATTCTGCACCTTCAGCTGCCTTTCTTGACCGCTTTTAACAGTGCCAGTTTGACATTGCACCGAAAGTGAAAGGCAGGGTGAGGAAGCAAGTCCCAAGGCGACTTCAACCAGAATGGGATTTGAACCTGTGCTGTTAGGGTTATTCTGAGCCACATACAAGCCATGCAACCAACTCAGCTAACTGGCTCCCACACCATTGCTTACATACACCAGTCAAAAAAAAAAATTGAAGCTGGCAGTAGAAACAAAGTTGAAGGCTTACAAATGACACCAAGATACTAAAACAATAAGAACTTTTATTAGCACTATCTATATATCAACGACAAACTGGAAAAATACATTTGACATAGAATTTGGACACAATGAGAGTGTTGTGTATTTCTGAATAGCCTCAACTCAAAAACACAGACAGGAAACATGGAAGGTAATTTCTGGAAAACTACAGTCAGAACTTGTTGATGTCATTGTTCAGATTTAGTAAAACTACTGACCCTTAAAATACTACAAAGTGATATTTTAGCCTAGAGAAGTACAGATATAAAAAGGCTGAATACATTTACTATACCTCTTCATTGAGACTCAAAGCATTCATAAGTGATTCCACATCATCAAACTCGGCATAACCAAATCCCTTCAATCTGTCTTGATTGGTGGACTCTCTTGGCAAACGCACTGCACTGATCTTTGGGAGGCCAAAAATAAAAAGCAAAGTGATACATCTCATACATGACTCAAGTTGCAGTTTACCCTGGGCAGAATTTCTTTCAACAAAAACAGTTTATTTCTTCCTCCTCTTTCCTTTGCTGGAATGGATTCTACATGCTAAATTGAATACTGTGCTCATTTACTTACATTCATTCCATGGAAGAACTTTCTGATGGAGTCCTCAGACACATCATAAGGCAAATTGCCCAGAAAAGCTGTGTAGGGTGGCTGCTTTGGAATACGGTTCATATCAACATCCGGTGCTCGAGCAGCACGAGGTGCTGTTGGTAGCAATGCCCGGTTAATAGCAGGCTTATAAATATCCTCTTCAATACCAGGCCAGGCAGTTGAAACTATCAAAAAAAGGAAGAATGAAAACAGTGATTAAATACATGGAAGGTTCTTTTAAAAAATAAAAATGATGGTTTTTGAAGTGGCATTCACACTGTATATCATAATATGGCTATTAAGCAAGAAAGGACCATAATTTATCATTAAAATCAACTGTGGTGAATAGCCTGCTAGGCTCAATGAAGACAAAATGGATTTCAGACTATATTGAATTTTTAACTTGCAGTCAGCAGCAGGTGACGAGTTTAAAGCCCAATCACAAAGGTTGACTATCAAAGGCAAAGCCACAGCTGAGAGATCAGTCAGGCTGATCATGGTAACCTTCACAAGGTGCCAATTTTTAGACACCCTATTTTGTATTCCTGAAAAGTGGGTGTTAAATAGCTGTATATCTTACACTGCATGGCTAGCATCATAAGCTCTTGTTAAAGATTAACTACAAGTTAATATTGACAAAGGAGCGCTCACTTCTTGTTTCAATATAGGTTTAAAGCACCATGAATGAGAAAAATTTGACTTTACATGAATGACAAGTGACCTAGGCAGTTTGCCGGTCATCCAGCCAAACTATTCGGGGTAACAGCATCTCATTGTTTGACTGGGCATGTTGAGCCTTCCAGACACTTCAATTTTGGATTTCAACATGTGCCCTCTTTATGGTTACTTTTTCTTTACAGGTTGCTTTTCCTTCCCCAACATCTCCCTCGCTTAAAGCCTGGTACATCTGATATTTCCTAGCTTTGACAACAGTTTATTGATCTGAAAATGTTAATTGTTTCTCTCTCCACAGGTGCTCTCAGACCAGTTGAGTATTGGAGTACTTTCTACTGATTTCAAAGTTCTGTGTTGTGCCAACCAGCAGAGAAGCCAGGCCAGTTTGATGCCATGTTTCACAGCAATAAGCCAGTTTATATTCAAGTGTCTACAAAGTGACCAGGTAGCATCTATTCTATCAGGTGCAAATGAAGAATTAACGGTGGCGAGATTTAGCATTTTTTACTGCATACTGTTTATTTACATATTTTCTTTCAATAAACAAGCTTTTAATTCAGATCCTAAATAATCCACCAATTGTGCAATCAGCACAACTTTCAAGAAAGGGGGAAATCATGTGACAGCACGCAAAACTTTGCAGCTTCCCATGTAATGACCAGAGGTGTCACCTTAGTAAGGCTGTGCAGAAAAAGTAGTCAGGTACAGATGCTAAAGCAGAGAAATTATTTAACATTAAACATCACACTTGCACTACATCAAAAAAAAAGGCAATTTTAGTGGTATACAGCCAAGTTGCCAGAAAAACAGGAACAGCATTCAGCAAACATCAGCAATTTCAGCAGAAGGCAGAAAAACACACAGGCAGCACCCTAGGCCCAACCATCTTCAGTTCCTTCAAGGACCTTTCTTCCAGGAGGTCAAAAAAGTGAGAACATTCACTGATGACTAGAGCATTCAATTCTATTTGCAATCTCTCAGATACTGATGTAGTTTATATACTTTTATGCTACAGTACCTGGACAGAGGTCTAGCTCAAAAAAGTGGTAAATGTGCCATGGAATGACCGCCTCCAAGATAAAAATCTAAACATCTTCTTTTGATGTTCAATGACATTACCACTGCTGAACATCCCGGGAACTT
>NC_063372.1:7637374-7641169 GCF_021869965.1 Rhincodon typus
CTGACTAGAAACTAAATTGGATCAGCCGTACAAACATGGGCTACAACAGCAAACTGGAGGCTGGGAACTGTTCCGAGTAACTCACCTCCTACTACCCCAAAACCCTGTCCATTCTTTGCATGGCAGGAGCGAGATGGAATACTCCTCACTTGCTTGGATTAGTGCAGCTCCAACAACACTTAAACCCATCACCTTCTAGGTGAAAGTGAACTGCTTGATTCGCACCCTATCCAACATCTTCAATATTCACTCTCACCAATACTGGCATAACATGCATCATTTACAAGATGCACTGGGTCCTCAATAGCACTTCCCAAACCTGTGACTTTTAACATGTAGAAAGACAAGGGCAACAGATGCATCACTCTTTCCAAGCTCCATTACAAATCACACACTATCCTGATTGGAACTATCTTGTTCATGCTTCACTGTCAGTGGTCAAAACCCAGCCCCAACTGCACTGTGTACGTACCTACGCAGACAGTTAGAAATGAGCAATAAATGCTCACTTTGCCAGCGATGCTCACATCCCAAGAAAGAATAAAGTTTCCATTATGTGCATTTTCCCACTCAGCTGCTGAATGTCACTTATAATAAGAGTTAGAAATTAAATTTGGTGATCCTCTTACCTTCACTATCCAAGTCATCGGTCTCATCTGCCCAGCTGACAGGCTTTGAGGGAATAAAGAACTGGGTAGACCCTCCACCATCCTCTGCCAGAAAGTCAGTCAGGGTAAGAGTCTTTCCCTTTTTCTGCTTCTTCTTCCCTATACATTAGGAGTTTGAATTGTTAATGTTTTAAAGAACTCAGTTGCCTCATAAGTGCACTATAAAGACTGCTTGAATTGTTGAAACAGAGACTAGTTTGACATTCTGATGGAACATTCCCTCCTCATGTTGCACCCTGTCCCCAGTACTGCTGATTAGGTGTGTGCAAAGGACTAGCCTTTAGCTTTAGGGCAAGGACACAAATATAAACCTAGATTATTTACTAAACAGATACTTGCTTGAAAATGGTTTTCCTCTGGCATTTAGGTTACCTTCTAAACGAGACAAGTATTAAGAAGTCTACAGTACTGCAAATTTCAATGATTAAAAATAAAGGCACAAATAGGGTTACAAACACAAACTGAACAGTAAATTTAAAAAGCCTCTTGACAAACCATACTTAATTATGGAGCATAGTTAAGAGAGACAATGACCGACCTGTAGGATTATAGAATTGCAAGAACGTTTAGAGTCAAGAATAGAAAATGTCTATCACACTTGACCTATAGATGAAAGCCCTGCAGAGAAACTGGTCTTTTTTTAAGCCTATAGAAATTTCTCCAGCATATTCCAAAGATCAATTAGTTTCTGAATGACCATTGCTGTTACAGCAACTAGACCTTATAACGAGGGACAGATACAATATGCATCAGACAGAATTGTCACTCTCCATACAAAACAGCATATTCTATAACTTAGCATGAATTACATGAGACCCATGTAAAAACATAAACAGACAATATGTGCTTTACCCAGTGTTTTTATTTGCGTGCATTGCATGCTCCCGATTCTAATTTTATACTTCCCAAAAATATATTTCATATCATTACTACTTCTTTGCAGGAGCTGATAAAAATTATAAAAATCTTGCAAGTAACAATTGTATCATGGAAGATAAGTTCATAGCCACAGAAAAATGCATAAGAATTATTATGCTCTTCTTCCGCTCATTGGACAGAAGAAACGAAGAATCACTGTCCCACCCAATACATCTTTCTCAGAAAAAAAAAAGTTTCTGCATTAACCACAGGTTTAAACCAGGCTTCTAAAGCAGAAGCAAAAGACCCCAGTCACAGAAAGGAAAGAGTAAACTGGACATGGTATAAAAAAATGAACCCACTGGACATAATTGAAGATGTCCTGGTTTTCCTCCTGGCTCATTTTCTTCACACAGATGCATGCTGCACAAGTATATTATTTTTCCCTCCTTCAGTTCCAAACTTACCAGCAGACTAATAGTAAGTTGTTCAAGCGACATGTTGTAGTCACAAACTTGGCAGCACCAGGCTTACTTTGGGGCAGTTTTGGCTTCTTGACTAAAGGCTGTCACACAGAACACCCTTTCAAAAAATACTTTCAATAGCAGGAGAGAAATTTCAAGGTAATGTTTCTAAAACCCCCACCCTCCTTTTTAATTATTCCTCTAGGGTAAGCAAGTTTCAGCCTATGCCTCCTGTGCAGTCTCTACATAAAGGCCAATGTGCAGCATAATTTAGAACGGATCAAATAACGAGACAGAATTCAGCAATCAAGATTTTTGTTTAAAGATGGAGGGTAGGATCAGAAGAACAAACAAACAAAGTCCAAATTATTTCTAGCACAAAATCAGTCCAAGGTGTATACGTAGTGTTTATAACTGGAATGGATTGACAACACATCAAAAACTATATTCTGACTAAAGATATTTTCGCCCTAAAATGCAATTCTGTTAGATTACATACTTTTAAAGCATAATTTGAGAGATTTTAAAAGTGATAAAGCAATGCTGCAACTTTTTAATTGAACTGATAATGCAATTCAATTCCCTCCTCCCATGCTGTAAAATATTGCGTGCACACATTAAATGCAAATTACAAAGAATTTCACGTCAAAAGCTTAATATTTTTGAGGCTTCAGGTAGATTTCCTAAGCATTAAGAAAAAAAATACAGATCATTTCTTTGGTCAGTAACAGTAAAACACCAGCGCATATTTGCTTCACAGTGGTCACAAGCAATGCCGCTGAATTGCTTTTCAGGCAATATATTTAACAACAGGTTTACAAAAAAGCCAAAAAAAGTTGCAATGAGTTCAATTGCTCAAGGTGATTCCTTCGCAAGATAGGTTTTGCATAATGTATTGCCAAAACCTGAAGAACACTATCCCAAAGAATTAATTTTCAAAAAGCAATTGGACATACTTGAAGAAAATTAACACGCAGTGTTTTGGGAAAAAGCTGGCAGGTGGGGCTAAATCAGACAGCTCATTCAAAGAGCAGAAACAAACAGGAGCAAAAAGGCTGCCTTCTCTACTGCAAGATTCTAGGACTCTACAGCAGGCCTTAATTAGCCCTCTTAATACTGGATTATTTGATTCCGTGTCCAGGTATACATCTACCTTAGGATGTTGTCTTGTGTGAACGGCACAATCTAAATACGGTAAAAGTTCACAAAGGTCACAATATGGAAACATGGTTGTCAGTGCATTTTAAATCAAAGCACTCAAAAGATATGTGCCCAAACTGCTCAGTTGCAGCAACTGAGACAGTGTGCGCTTATGGAGCTCTAGAAAACAAAAAGGTTTGCGTGCCTGTGAGCAAGATGTGATAACATTGAGTTCTTGAAACAGTTTGAAACCAGCCACAGAATCTTTATTGCATTAGCTATTTATTTGCCTTTAAACTTGTACAACATACTTCTAGCTCTATTCAATAACTTGGAATTTATTTAAAGGATCAAAATTTCTCCATAATGGTTAAACTAAGAAACAGCGCTGGAACGTGATTTTTTTCCTGTTGAATGAGGTATTAAAAGTCATAAGTACTTGAAGTGCGAAATCAATCACTACAGTTTTACATAAGCATTACATATCTGTAAAAAATATACAATGTCTGGTCACAGCTAAATAAACATTTGCTGTCACTTGTTTCATCGCCAAAATCATCTAGACCAGTGGTTCCCGAACTGCGGATCTCGAGCCCTCCAATGGAGTCACGGATAGAATTTGGGGTCGTGAGCTCCCCCTCAAATCAGGGATGGCAGCTGTGAAG
>NC_063372.1:7641269-7654761 GCF_021869965.1 Rhincodon typus
GGGCCTACTGGATTATTAACACCAAGCAGCTAAAGGTGCAGACCTTGAGCCCAAAGTGTTCTTTAACTTTAGAAAAGATGCCTAGCAGCAAGTACAACGTGTTGACTTACTGGGGTGTCTAAAACGTGAGAAAAACCAGGATTAAACTTGAAAGCAGAATACAGGGTTAACGGAAGGATTCTTGGCAATGTGGAGGAGCAGAGGGATCTTGGGGTTCATCTCCACAGTTCTCTGAAAGCTGCCACCCTGGTGGATAGAGTTGTTAAGAAGGCGTATGGTGTGTTAGCTTTCATTACTAGAGGGATTGAGTTCAAGAGCCGTGAAGTTATGTTCCAGCTATACGAAAGCCTGGTTCGGCCACATCTGGAGTATTGTGTCCAGTTCTGGTCGCCTCATTACAGGAAAGATGTGGAAGCGTTGGAAAAGGTGCAGAGGAGATTTACCAGGATGTTGCCTGGAATGGAGGGAAGGTCTTACGAAGAAAGGTTGAGAGCGCTAGGGCTTTTCTCTTTAGAACGAAGGATGAGAGGTGACTTGATAGAGGTGTACAAAATGATCAGAGGTATAGATACAGTGGACAGCCAGAGACTTTTTCCTCGGGTGGAGGTAGCTATTACGAGGGGGCATAGTTTTAAAGTGTGTGGACGTAGATATAAGGGAGATGTCAGAGGTAGGTTCTTTACTCAGTGGTCGGGGCGTGGAATGCATTGCCGGACAGGGTAGAGGAGTCGGCCTCATTAGGGGTATTTAAGCAGCTATTAGATAGGTGTATGGATGACAGTATATGGTAGGGGCGGAGGTTAGATAGAATTTAGGATTAGGGTAAAAGTTCGGCACAACAGAGTGGGCCGAAGGGCCTGTACTGTGCTGTACTGTTCTATGTTCTATCACGCAGTTGTGCTAGAATGGGGAGAGGAACTTCATTCAGTTTTCTGTTAGCAAAGAAATACAGAGAGCTTGGATGAAACCTCAAATGGTCATTAACTGTCACGTGTTATGTTCAATGTCTGTTCTGAAGCACTCCTTTCCCGGGTTGGGAAGGACAGCTCCACTTTCATTTATGCCACTTAACCTTGCGAATTAAACTCATTCTATTTTAAAGTTGCATTGTGTGCAGTAGAACTCACACAAACTGCATCCTCTGGCTTACGAATATTATTTTGAGTCATTTGAAATCCTCAGGGCAAAATTAAAACTATTTTACTCGTCTGAGATGTCAGAGTACATAAATAATATTTTTACAAATTACTTTACTGGCACAGATGTTCATCTTCATATTTATCTGTACAATACATCAACTGTAATAATTATGTACCAAGTGTTACAATGCTGCTTTATTGCAGATTTGTCTTTGCTGGGGTCACACTGGAAAATAGGTTGGGAACCACTAAGCTCCACTATGATACATTACATATTACAGAGCTATCTGTTATTAATGCATCACCTGTCAATTGATATTACTGCAGTGTAGATAAGATGTTACAATGTTCAGCATTACAACTTTATTGACTGTTTTCTAATTTTAGAGGTACTCCTGCATAAGGCAGCTGCCCTGACAGTTCCCCAGTTTTACACTACTGTCATTACTCCTCTGTTGCTTTAAACTGTGGAAATCCAATGCTAATAAGCACAATCTCAAAGATTTCTACTGAGTACTCATGATTTAAAAATGGTCTGCTACAATCAGAAATGCACAATAAAAAATTGCTGAAAAGCATTATTTGTTAGAAAATCAAAAATCAGAGTTGAGATTTAATTTGTGCTAACATTTTTCCAAATATTAACCATACACAACCGTATACGTAACGTGTTCCTAATTGTGAAATCGGATCAGGAAAAACATGTACATATTGGAAATCAGAAATTAACCTCATTTCCAATTTTGAATCTTGCAGCACAAGGTCATCAATCCCTCTGTGAAAATACCCTTATGAAAAACATTTAATTTCTGCTGGGAATCAAAGCTAAATATAGATAATGCTGTCTAAAACATAATAACTATTAACAGCCATTGATACATAGATGTCAAACATTTGAATTTGTTGTAGGAATGCAGGCTTTCAATGTAACATTAGTGCACTAGAATCAGAATCATCTGGATTCAACAGTCTATGCTCAATGGCTTACCCTGATTTTCATCAATGCCCTTTGTAAGATGTGAGTTTTTTTTCCAAAATGTAATACAACGCATTTTTGTTACACCAAATATAATCATAAAATATACACAGACATAACATACCAACTCACTTCATGAATAAGTTATAAAAGTGCATCTACTTTAGCCAGAGGATAATTTCTGAAGTGTAATGTGTTATGGAGATCATACTGCATGATTTTTGAATAAAGCATTAAAAAGACAATGCAAGACACATGATAGAGATAAGATCTTTCTCTACCCATTCCTAAATTGACTGATTAAATAATCATCAGTTTACTCTAAAACAATGGAATTTTGTTCTGCATCGTCAATTTTTTAAAAAGGTGGCTAGAAATGCTTAAAATGAACACAGTAAGGCCTCAGGTATTTTTCATGCTTTTTGACACATCATATGAAGATTACATTTTTTGGCAGGATAGAAGATAGCCACAATTAATTTAAGTATGCAAAAAAAATCATTTTTAAAAGAATAAAACTCAAGTAAACAGTAGGTTAACTTTTAGAAATTACACACATTAATACATTTACTCTTAATGTACAAAAACCTGCTAAGACTTCACAGATACATAATCAGACAAAAGCGGATGTCCAATCACAGGAGAGATAACAAAAATCTAGATCGGTTTCAAGGCATCGTCTTAGAAGAGGAGAGAGAGGCGAGTGGTATTCTAAAGAATGGGACTTACTGATACCCGAAGACGTGACACAACAAGAACTGAGTAATATAGGGATAGGTGGGAGAGGTGGGAGAGGTGGTTGTTGGGTGCAGGCAACTACTAATTAGGGAAGGGACTGGCCTTATGGGAATTTAAACATGACAAAAAAAAATTAAGTTTAAGGTATTGGTGGGGTAACAGCAAATGCAGATCTGCAAAGACAATGGTGATAATTGAGCAAGACTTAGTGAGATAATTAACAACAAAATTCAGGGTGAGCTAAAGTTTACAGTGGATGAGTGGCAAAGGCCAGCCAGGTGAGCACTGGAACAGTGGAATATGGACGAGACAAATGATTGGATGAGGTTTTCAGCAGATGAGATGAAGCAGGGGGCAGAGGTTAACAATAATATGGAACTAGAGTTGACAGTCTTTGTGGTGGAAGGGATTATAGGACTGAAAACTCAATTCAAGGTCAAAGATGGCAACAATGTTGTTCAGACAGACAATAATCAGGGAGAGAGATGATATTGATGTTTGAGGAGACAATGGAAATGTCGTTATACCAGTGCTTACAGGAACAAGTATGGCTCGCCCAAGATGTTGGACAACCATGTTGGAAAATTAACCACGATCATGGTCACAGAGACATCATGTGACTTTGGTTACAGACTTTAATGCTTGAGCAGAATGGAATATCTAACATTGAGAGATATTACACTAAAAATCCACTGTATTGTGTTAGTCTATTGTGCATTAAATATAGAAGGTTGAGTAAAAGCAATGAGCATGCTTTCTGGTGCACAGCTGTGGAAATTCTTATTGTTGAACTGAAAATTGACAAATCCAGTCAAATTTCAGAAGCATGAATCCATGGAACGTACTTGATTATGGACTGCATAAAACAAGGCTTACTATCATTTTGTATGTGGAGGACAACAAAGATTTTGCTGGAGGTCTCATTTAAGCATAATCCTAGCATTACATAAGTGTAATCTACTGAACTGTCGAAATAATCTCAACTGTTACCAAGAGATACAAATATCACTTTTATACCTACCGCTAATTACAAGCATTCTTGGAAAAAGGCACTGTATAGAACTCCCTGATCTGATGTCATCGAGTTCCTATTCCGCTGATCTGATAAATGGGCAGTATTCACTCACATCAATGTGGCAGAACCTTTGAGAGATAACGCTGGAGAAGAACTACACAACATGCCTACAACTAGATTAGACCTGACAAATCAGCAGTTTTAACTTTTAAAACCAAACCAGCAGGAGGTAACAGATAGGCTTTAATACAGTATTTTGGATTCCCAGAAGTAGAACTTGCTTCCCCATTTAATTTTTTTTTTTTAGGTGAGCATTTACATTAAGGCAGATCAAAGTCCAATCTACAAGATCCAAATGTTATGGAGTACAAATTCCTATAAGGTTCAAAATGGGCTTATATATGTGTCAGAATTCCAAAGAGGTGACAGTTTAGAGGGTCAGAATCTGGGAACATAACTGTTCTGAACAGAGATCAATACAATGAATTCTGTGTACAGCACTGGAACTTTGTCTGTAGCATTCTGAGAAATCAATATCACTTACCCACATATCTAGGAACGAAGAGCAAATGAAATGTCAGCGTTGTACCCTATATCTTATATCATTAGCTTCTAATTCGAACAAGAATTACACCACAAAAACAGACCAATTAGCCTAACCAGTCTGCATCCACATTTTTGTCCCACACAGACTTCCATAAATCACATACCTATTTTTAGCATACTAACTCTTCAGCTCATTTTACTTCACCCACCTACTTATTCAATCTCATTTCGAAATGTTGAGTTTGCGTTACCACAATTCTTGGAAGTGAACAACAGTCCCTCAACTTCCGGTCTTCGTTCTGAACCTTACATTAACCTTGCATTTCCAATCCTCATTCTTGACTCAAGGACTGAAGTTTACTGCTGCTTTCTCTCATTCTTTCATAATTGTAAATACTTAATTACCTTATAACTGTAGTTGTAGCTGTGCAGACATTTTGACGAGTGGCGGGTGTCTGGAAAACGACTAGTTCCGTGGGCAAATGAATATTAAAATTTTGAGACTTCCATATGTTGGACCAGCAATACTCAAAAAAATGCCCATTGAAAATGCATTTTAATTTTGAACCTAGGTGGTGTTATAAGTCAAAAGCAGTGTTCAAGAAGAAACCATGGCTGTTTCTTTAGACATACTTACCAACCTGCAAGTATGTTTGTAAGACAGGATACCATCCCAAGCTTCTTCACAGGAGCAGAGTCCGACAAAATTTAACATCAAGCAGAAGGTGGGGATATTAGGATAGGTCGAAAACTTGATAAAAGGTAGGTAGACTTTATCAAGGTTCTTAAGTAGAAAAAGGGTAGAGGCAAAGAACTTTAAGGAGGGAAGTTCTAAGCTTAGGTTGGTTAAGGGACGGATGTTAATAGCAGTAGGAGGACGCACAAGAAATCAGTTAGTGGAAGGCAGAGTTCTTCGAAGGAAATATAGTGGGAAGAGGCTACAGCAATAGACATGGGTTAGAAGTAGAATGTGGAATTGGGTAGGGGTGGGGTGGTTGCAACGCAAATCAACAGTGCAGGAATGAATGTTCTGGCAGAGGCCGAAGGTAATGCCTTTGGTCTACTAAAGTGGAGGAAACTAATTCAAACAGAACAAGCAATCTAAGGTAATGGAGAGGTTGAGACAGATAGTTATGAAATAGAACAAGGTGCTGTCCACACAAGTGTGAAGCCTGACATAACGTCTTCAATGATGTTGCTGAGGGGTAGCATGTAGCTTTGAAATAGGTGGCGGCCATGGACATATCTTTAGGAGAGTCCAAAGATAACAGCGTGGGAGCAAGGAACAGAGACAATACAGAAGGTTCTCTGTCTACGATTGAGCAGGGCAGAGGAACAATGGCATCAAGAATAGTGCATTCAATTCCACAAGTTCATCCTGCCAGATAGATCACTGTTAGTTTGAATTGTAACCCCATCTACCCTCCTTGGTTCTATAACTCTTCACACCCTGACCTAACAGAAATGATCAACTGTAGTTTTGCGATTTTCAATTTAGCTTTTTGAAGGACAGCTTCAGATTTTCACTACCTTTTGTGAAAAATGCTTTCAGGTTCCACTCCTGAAGAACCTAGGCCTTGTTTTGGACTCTCCTACGAAAGACAATAGTTTCTATCTACCTGATCAAGTCATTAATTATAAACATCTCATTTTAATCTTCTGTACAACCTGGCCTTATCATTTTAGGCCCAACACCATTCAGGTTTAATACATACCCATTATCTCTACTCTCATGTCTAACTTTTCTCCAAGCCTATCAAACACAGCAGAGATGTTGTGAAAGATGAAGAACAGTGAACAAAGTCACAGGATGCCTTTATTTAAAGCTATTTCAACGATCTGGCATAAGATGTGATAACAGCAGATTTGGAGGGAAGAGGGATGGTGCTCAAACAGAGAAAACCCTTTACAAGAAAAGTTGGGCTCTAAGTAATTTAGGAGCAATAGGGTCCAGCAAGCGAGGGCTATGAGATTAGGACAGAAAATAAAGGAACATGCAAGCTCATGACAAGGGCAGGAGAAAACACCTCATATGGGCAGTCAAGGGAAAGGGGGATAATGCCAGAGAGACAGTTAGTTGCAAAGATTGTGAATATGCCATCAAGTAGTCCTCACAACTCCGGTTAGTGAAACTATTATTTTTTGGAGGCGGCGGGGAGGTGAGAGAGAGGGAGCGAGCGAGAGCACAGAGATAAAGAATAAGGATGAAGGTGACAATTGGTAATGAAGAGAAACCAAGGATGACCATGGAATACAGACAGCTTTGGAAGAAGAGAACAGAGGCCAATAATACTCGACGTGGTACAGCTAGAGCTGGTAATAAATGGCTCAACATCAACCAGCTGTACAACATATAGATAGGAACAGAAAAGCACTGAATCTTTAAGCCTGCTACCATCATCTAATTAAATGGTAAAGATCCGTACCTCATACTCTGTACCCAACACCCCAACTTCCAGCCTCAGGCAACTGTGTGAAATTTGCAAGTTCTTCCTGCGTCTGTGTGGGCTCCCCCCCTCCCCAGGGCTCTGGTTTCCTCCCACAATCTAAAGCTGTGCAGGTTAGGTAGACTGGTCATACCCGTAAGTGTTCAGGGACGTGTAGGCTAGGTGAATTAGCCATGGTAAATGTGGGGTTACAGGATATGGTGGAAGGCTAGGTCTGGGTGGGATGCTCTTTGGAGGGTCAGTGCTAACGCAATGGGCCAAATGGCCTCCTTCTGCACTGTAGGAGCTCTATGAATATTTTAAAAATAAATTAATTTGAGTTTTGAAAGCACCATGTATCCCATCTTTCAAAGTTCCTCTGGGAAAAGAATTCCAGTTGTGGGTGTGAAAAAGTCTTTGATTCCCCAGATGACTAGATCTAATTTTAAGATGACCATGTCCCTTCACCCTCGATGCCCAGAAGGGATTGTTTCTCTGCACCTATGTTACTGAGTCCCTTTAACATTTTAAGTACCTTACACTATACTACAAAGCATTACAAGCCAACTTATTCTCTTAATTTAACCCTTTAAACCTCATTCAATTCTCTGCCCACTTAAAATTAGGAGTAAAAATGGGGGTGGCAAAGCATGCCAGGAGAATGATGACTAAGGTAAGAGAGCACAAGGGTTTTACAGGGAATAGGATAACATAGTTGAAGATGAGGCATAATTGAAAGATCAGTAGTTGCGGAAGCATCGTGGCAAACAGGGACCAAATTGGTCTTGACTATGATGGAGGCATGGGAACAGACTCGGAACGTAAGATGGTGGCTCCGAATCCGGGCAGGAAAGCTCATCGGGAAATCAGTCGCAACCCACAGGTTTGCAAACCAAACAGTGCGATTCAAGTTTCGGCCTCCACAGAATTTAGAATGTGCAGATAGCATTTTCACGAAATGGGCGATTACAAATGATGCCGCTAGGACTCGCAGAAGTTCCAACACACGCGTACGCAGCGTGACAGTTAGGGCCGCACGGTAAGATACCGGTCCAAAGGGGGTGGGAAGCATTTTTTGAGAAGCTGAAGTTGATTGCATATGGCCTGACCGGTCCGGTGCGCGCATGCGCGCCGTGTCTGGGGCGGCCAACTTGCAGCGAAGGCCGAAGCCCCGGGTTACCGCTCGCTCACTCGCACACGCACCACAACGTACCGCAACCCATTCGGCAGCCGTTCGCCCCGCGTTTATTTGCCCCCGACACGCCACGGGCCTCCCAACCGCCCAACGCGACGTCCGGTCACCCCGCTTTCCAACGCAAATAAGTGAAGGGGGAAAAAAAAAGAGGGGAAAAAAGCCACAAGTTGAACGCATTTTTGTCCCTTTTTCCCGGCCCCGCGCGACACCCGCAGCTACTCACCTGAAGACGCCATGTTGGAGAATGACCACTGACAGAACCCGGATGTCGATCTCACGTGACACCTAAACTTCTTGGCAGTTGGAAGGTAAATTTTGTGGTTCGCGATTGTTTGGTTTAAATAAAGCGCAGGCGGTCAATTTTTTCATTGTTTTTCGAAAACATGTTGCAAAATGACCGTTTTGATATAAGATCACTTTAGAACCTGAAAAGAATGGAAACACTGGGTTATTTGTGAACAAACAAAAATCTAGTCAGCATTTCCAGGTTTTTAAAATAAAATTAGCTTTCCAGCACCAACAGAAAGTTTCTTTTTGTTCACATTTCTATTAGGCAGTTTGCATATGATAACTAATCTGTCAATCTATAGATCTACGACTTAATACCAATTTTCCCACAGCCACAAATCCCAACATGTAATGCTACCCCTTAACTAGCACAACCACCTCTTGTGATTCCTCCACTGTTCATTGTGAAACATAACCAACATCCCTGATAAGTCAAAATTTCCTTTAATTAAAAGCACTGGCAAGACTGAAACCTTGGCCTTTGTTCCCCTTTATCCTTTGGGGAGTGGGGGAGGGTGTTAAAAGTCTAAGAGTTATAATTAATAAGCTTTTAACTGTAAGTTTAAAATTAGAGTCATAGGCCATTCAAGAGAGAAGTCAGCATACACTTCACACAAAGGCTGGGTAGAAGTGTGGAACTTTCTCCCTAAAAGAATGGTAGATACAACCTCAAAATTTTGAGTCTGAGATCGATAGATCTTTGCTATATTCCAAAAGGAAAAACCAATAAAACTTCCAAACATGTTGCTGTTTTTATTCCTGATTTCTTCCATAGGCAGTGAGCTGATGAGGATGGAACACTAACACTCCAGGCACCTTCCTTTTTCTCCCTTAATTACCACAAGGCACCAATACATCGTTCGCCTTCTAAAATGAACAGCCACACAAGTCACCCTTCACACTGCACTGTGGTTAAGTCGAGAGCACGAATTCTGTATCACTATGTTCCCAAATTGGGGGGAAAAAAAAACAGCAAAACTGGGAAATAATGCATTGATCATAGTGCAGTTCCTTTCTCAAGTGTGCAAAATAAATCGGACCAATAGTCATCATTATCAAGTTTTAATTGGGTTATTTTCTTCTATCCAGCACCTTAAAAAAAATTCCTTTCTTTCAGCGTAAAGAGTTGCAACTGATAGAGATCTACCACATCTACCATCCCTATCTAGTCTGGGCCTACATGTGATTCTAGTTCCACATCACTGTATTAAATGCCCTCCGAGGTGGCAGTCAAGATGCTCAGTTGCAATAAACTGCTACAAAAGGTAGCATTTGAAGAAGAAAGCCATCATCAACAATTTATTAGGGCACCTGGGAATGAACAATAAATACTAGCCTTGCCAACTGCTACCAACCTGAATATTCATTTTTATAAACTTATTTTCAAGTTTACACTCTCTTTTCCTCCAGATCAGTAAATTATATTATGAGTAGGGATCAGAACATGATTATTTTCCTTTCAATTATATAACAACTTGCACATACAAAGCACCTTTTATATAGAAAAGTGGCTCACTTCATTGGTACCCTTGCTGCTGGACTTGATATCTACTTCTTGGTCACTGGTGTGCCTTGGCTGCAACATGTACAATGTATAAGATGAACTTCAATGATACACCAAGGTGACCTCCACAGCAGCTCCCTCTCTGTGACTTCTAACACAAAGAAGGACAAGGACAGCAGTGTTATGGCATCACCATTACCTCTAGGTTTACCTGCAAGTCACACACCATCCTTGTTTAACTATAGAATAGAGGAAGAAAGACTTGCATTTATATAATACCTTTCATGATCTCAGAGCCTCTTTATAGCCAATGAAGTAATTTTTCAAGTGTAGTCATTTTTTAAAGTATAAAAACGTCAAAGCCAAACTGCTTGGCAGGATCCTGTGCCATCAATGAGAGAAATAATCCAATAATCTGTTTTAGTTTTGTTTTGATTGAGAGCTAATTATTGGCTGGTGTCACAAGGAGCTCCCCTCTCCCCTCTCCCCGCTCCCCGCTCCCCACTCCTCACTCCTGCAGCTGCACTCTGGATAATTCCAGGGGATCTTTTGCATTCGCTTGAGAGGGCAGAAGTATCATTTGAATAATGGCACCAGTGACAACACAGTGCTTCCCCAGTACTGCGCTGGAGTGGTGGCCTAGATTATGTGCTTATATTTTGGAATAAGGCTTGAACTCATGACCTTCAGAAACAAGACAGTACTACCTGCTGTATTAACGCTGACATCATTCTTGCCTTTATTACTTGGCCAAGATCTGAGAATTCCCTATCTAATACAAATGTAGAAGTTCCATCACCACAAGAACTGCAGTGATTGAAGTAGAAGCGCTAGCCACATCTTCTTGGAGCAGCTAGAATGTAGGAAATGAATGCAGCCCTGCCAGTATTGCCAGCATCCCAGTAAAATATTTTTGAAATCATTGAACTGAGGCATTTCACAAAGACACATCAAAACCTTGGCTCAGACTATAGTTTTAAGGGAGGCTTTTAAAAATGGAGATAGGTTTGAGAAGAGTGTTCCATACAAGACAACTGAAGGTTCTGTCACTCATGGTGAAGTGGAAGGAGGGAGGAAACACTTAGGAAGCCTGAGTCAGAAAATCAAACTTTGCCGGAGGGGATGGAAAGCTCAAGAAGGTTGCAGAGGTTGGGTGAGGAATGAGATCGTGAAAAATTTGTAGAAGAGGATGACTTGATCTGTTCATTAATGGTGAGCCAGTGTAGGCCAGCAAGGACATTCAGATGTGGACTGTGGAGTTTGGGTGATTTGGAATTTATTGTAGTCAAGTGGCAATAAAGAAGATGTGAAATAGTCAAGTCTATTGATGGAGGCATAAATGTTGGTCCCTATAGTTGAAGGTGGAGTAGGGTACATAGATTAGCAATGTTGTGGGTTTGGAAATAAATGATCTTGATAATGCATAAGATATAGAGTTTACGCTCAGCTGTGGATCAAAATGAAAGCCAAGGATTTGACATTACACAGAAGTTACAGCATTGAAACAGGCAATTTGTCTCTACTGGTCACTATTGCCTTTTATGTTCCACAAAAGCCTCATGTAATCAACATATCCTTCTGTAGCTCTCTTTCTCATGTATTTCTCCTTAAATATGTCAATGCTATTCACCTCAACAAGTCCTTGTGATAGGGAGTTCCACATTCTAACTACTCTCTGGGTAAAGTAGTTCCTCCTGAATTCCCTGTTAGATTTATTGTTGACTATTTATGGCCTTTATTTTGGACTTGTTAATAAATGAAATATTTTCTCTGACTATTCTATCAAGACCTTCTAAAAGCTTCCAGAGAAAGGAGCCTAAGGCAGTTGTTCTCAATATTCAGTTGGACAAAATTATGGCTCATCTGCAATCTAGGTAAGAACTGACAAAAATAAGTGTTTCTAATTGATACTCTTCAGATTTAGCTGAATTTATTCTGATTTTTCTAATCTTCCGATTGATTTTGCCTCCCTAATATTCAGTTTGTGGTTCAGATACACAGTTTGCTACTTTAAAAAAACCTGAAATAACTGTGGATGTTGTAAATCAGGAACAAAAACAAAGTTGCTGGAAAAGCTCAGCAGGTCTGACAGCATCTGTGAAGGAGAAAACAGAGTTAACGTTTTGGGTCCGGTGACCCTTCCTCAGTTCTGCTGAGCTTTTCCAGCAACTTTGTTTTTGTTCACAGTTTGCTACTATTCAGTGTGTTAAGCACACTCTTAGAGTCCATCAAATTGCATGACCTAACAGTGAAGTGAATGAATCACCCCACTCATAGAAACATTGACAATAACATTCGTAATAACAAGCACGATAATAAGTCTTAATACAGTAGATTAATGCCAGTAATACTGTTGTTATGGCTCCTGTTGGAGAGATCAAAGGGAACATTCTATGCAACTATACTGGTTACACCCATTCTTCGTGTACTAAGAGGCTACAATTCACTGAAAAATGATGGGATATGAAACGTGAGACAGCATATGTAACAGTGCCATTAAATTCTGCTGCAGTTGACTCCTTAATCGCGGTGAATGTCAGCTCTTAGGAAGTGGAAAGTGTTCATCGTGTAACTTGAAATAATAACAATTACTGAAGGCCCCAAATTAATGTTCTTGACATGGCCCTTGTATCAACTCAAATTGAAGATATTGCAGAGCAGAATTTTCTCTTTAATTTAGCGCCCTCAAGAGGTGCCTTTGTAACATGTAAAACTGCAAAGCTGTGGTCAGAGCAGACTTTCACTCAATGACTTGACTCTCCCAGCTGAGCATCTTGAACATCTAAAGAGGGTTTTCATCATTTAGTATCCATAAACAACCTTTTAGTAAAAGATGTTTTAAATTGGCTCCGTCCCAGACAGATAAGAAAAATAGAAACAGGAGTACACCGGGTGTCCAGCCATTTTGCTAGCAGGCAGCTGTACCTCTTTAGTTTAAATTTTTCCAGATCTCTTAATAGTGTAGTATCTGCCTCATTGTCAGAGGTGCCATAGTGGGGGAAAAAACAAATTAAACCAAGATACTGCTTGTCTACTCCAAATACTTCAGGTGGTTTTCTAGCGCATTTTTAAGAAGAGCTAAGCAGTTTTCCAGGTATTCGAGTCAACAATCAAGGAAAGCAGATGAACTGGTCATTCAACTATTTATAGAACCATGCTGTGCACGAAATGGCTGCTATGTTCATCACCATAACAATGACTATTCTATAGTCCAACTATAGGGGAGGGGAGACAACAAGGTGCAGGGCTGGATGAACACAGCAGGCCAAGCAGCATCATAGGAGCAGAGAGGCTGACGTTTCGGGCCTAGACCCTTCATCAGAAAAGGGGGAGGGGAAGGGGGTTCTGAAATAAATAGGGAGAGAGTGGGAGGCGGATAGAAGATGGATAGAGGAGAGGATAGGTGGAGAGGAAACAAACAGGTCGAAGAGGCGGGGATGGGGCCAGGAAAGGTGAGTGTAGGTAGGGAGTTAGGAAGGGGATAGGTCAGTCCAGGGAGGACGGACAGGTCAAGGGGGCGGGATGAGGTTGGTCGGTAGGAGATGGAGGTGCGGCTTGAGGTGGGAGGAGGGGATAGGTGGGAGGAAGAACAGGTTAGGGAGGCAGGGACGAGCTGGACTGGTTTTGGGATGCGGTAGAGGGAGGGGAGATTTTGAAACTTGTGA
>NC_063372.1:7674761-7687812 GCF_021869965.1 Rhincodon typus
AACTTCGAGAAAAAAAAATGATGAACATAGCATGTATGCTCTTGATGTTTCACATATTTATCATTCTTTTAAGCTTAAGCTTCACTAGTTTAATTGTACTATCACTTTGCTGGGCAGAGGTGAGGTCAAATAACCTTTCTTTATCTATGTCGCTGTTAGGGTTGAAAGATCTGTAATATTTTCCCTGTTATTGATAGCCCTAACCCAGCACCACTAATGCTCTGAAAGAGATGACTTCTGCTGGGCACAGGTTCACAGATACTGAGAGCATCCCGACACCTAAATCACTTGGGTGGTCATTTCTCATGTCTAACCTCAGACAGTGCTAACAGGCACCACAGACAAGCCCAATCTTCTCCTCACCCAATAGCTACATGCATACACTTTCCAGCAAAGCCCAGAGAAAGTGTTAGGAGCAAAACTACCTGATTTAAAACATTTCATATCTTGTTTTCAAATCTTCCATGGCCCTTTCTTTCACTATCTCTGCAACCTCTTTCTGCTCTATATATCAAACTTAACACTCCCATGAAGCAACTTGGGACATTTATATGGTGTCCTTAACTTATTAAAATGCTAGTTGTTAATTTTCTCCTCATGGGCAATGTATATCTAATGAAGTGAATAGACCACTCTTCCTTTATCTTCTATGAGCCGTTGAGATATTTTTGTATTTTTCTTATAGCTTTGTGTGTGTAAAGCCAATTTATTTCCAACACTTCCAGAAATTCTAGTGCTATTCACTTTGGTACTTTGGCCAAAGCCTTTCAGAAGGATAGCATGGATGAGGGCATTCAGTTCTGTGTATTGTTCTGGTGAACTTTCACTGATCCGAAAGGTTCATTCTCAATCTCTCTCTACAGATCATCCCTGACCTGCTGAGTGTTTCTAGCATTTTCTTACTTCGAGCATCTGGAGTATTTTGCTCCTCGTCAATGTACAATATTAATTGTGTAGTTCATTATTCCACTTCCAGCAAGCAGGTATCGATTCGTAAAAACCTGGTCTGTTTCTGAAAATATTGTTTTTTGTGACCAGTGTACAAAATAAAAACAATGGAGAAAGAGCCTGATTAGTAACATGTTTGTGACAAAAGCCAATATATTTCATGATTCCATACATTCCATTGTGTTGTTTGATAATTACATTAGAATGCACTATTGAAAGGCTAGAATGGTATATAGTTGCAGAGTTTAACAACACATATTTCAAAAGCATCAAAGTTCCAGTACTTAAGTTGATTCGCCTATTAATATATGTCGAACAATGCACATGTGAACAACATTGCTTGTAATGCTATTTTATGGAAGAGCTGTTACAGGTATGTTTTCCCACCATGTAATTTATGCCAGTACACAACTTCATTTGTAATTCCTTTGGGAAAGTAGAGTGGGGACCAGGGAAAACAGCCCACTGAGACCACAATTCTCAATCAGATGAGTTCAAACACAAGAGCTTCCATTGTTTCCACAACCAATGTCCTCATTCAAATGCCTCTAACCGTTTGATGCCTCATTCATCATTTAGAAACTACTTCAGCTCATCCTGGTGAACTCGTGTGGTCATGGTTTTGGGAGCCATGTCACGCCTGAGATAACCAATGAACACAGACCTACACCTTGGGCTTTGCCAAGCCATGGCTTGCAAGCTGCATGTGGCTCTTTTACACATAAAATAAGGGTCACAAAAATATATATGGGTGCAAGTCATCCTCAACCACTGCAAATTGCCCTCCTCTCAAATTTTATGGCTACAAAACAGGAAAGGTACATTAACACATTCTGTTCAGGGAAATAGTGAAGACTGCAGTAAAATTGCTTAAAGTAACATACTTATTACAGCTGTTGAAATGTATACCTACGACATGACCACGGCAGTCAGTTATGGCACAGCACTTCCAGTCTGCGCAACCACAATAATTTTGATAATTAATTCCTGTGGGAATTACGGTCGTGAATGGTGGTAGACAATTAAAAAGCTATGGAGAGATGGTGGCTTAGTGGTAATGTCACTGGACTAATAATCCAGAAACGAAGACCAATGTTTTGGGGACATCGGTTTGAATTCCACCATGGCAGATAGAGAAATTTGAATTCAATAAAACTGGAATTAAGAGCTGGACTAACAGAGGCCATGTAACCACTATCGAGTATCATAAAAGCCATCTGGTTCAATAATCTTCTTTAGGGGAAGGAAACTGCCATCTTACCTGGTCTGGTCTACATGTGATTCCAGACCCACAGCAATGTGGTTGAAGCCCCAAAGTCCAGAGTCCTGAGTACAAACTTCTGGGCGAACAATCTAATGCAGTATTCAGGGCATATTATACTGTCTTTTGTGTAAGATGTTAACCCTAAGGTTCTGTCTGCCCTCTCAGGTAAAAGTACAAGATTTTCTGACATGATTAGGAAGAAAAGCAAGCGAGTTTTTTTCTGGTATCCTTGCCAATATTTATTCCTCATTCAAATCACAAGATAAGATTATCTGGCCATTATCCCATTGCTGTTTGTGGGATCAAACTGTGTATAAATTGACTGTACTGTAGTACTGTACAGCCAATGAAGTACTTTTAAAGTGTAGCCATTGTTCTGTCGTAGAAAACACAGCAGTCAATTTATACACAGTTTGCATTAGATTGTTCGCTCAGAAGTTTGTACTCAGGACTCTGGAACAGGAATTAAACCATAGAAATCATGGGACCATTACTGTTTGTGGGATCTCACTACGTGCAACTTGGTTGCTGTATTTCTTAAATGACAGCAGTAAGTTCAAATGTACTGATTGTAGAACATTTGGGGAGTCTTATTGTTGTGCCTCAGAGGAGAATTGCCCTGTCTCTGTCTTGGTGGCTTCATTTTAGCCTGAACAAATATTAACCTCAGAACAACAGCATCTTTCAGTAAAATGTAATAACCACAATTTTCTGCTATGACTGGCAGCAGATAAAGCAGGAGTAAATTAAAAGACCTCTGAACTCCATCCTGCCTTTTCGAGTTCACTTTTACAATGACCATTCATTTGGTTAAAAAAAAGCAATCTTAGACCCTCCCATTCTAATCCTTTTGCAATCAAATCAACCTAAAGTGTTGAGAGGCCTTGCTTTAGAGATTAAGATTTTCAAAATAAAACTGTCAGTTCTGACTCAATTTTGCACATCAAGGGAATGATCATTTACAGTCTTTAATCCAGCTCAGCCATTCAACGCAGATTGCCAGGTGTAAACCCTCTAGGTATACATTCCCAGTTTTACAATGGGTGCATTGTTTTCACAAAGAGTGTGGACATCAGCAATACCTAATTTTTCTGTGGGGCATGGTGCTAAAGTCCACTCCCATTCGAGAAAAGCCATCACACTCTGTGAGACTGTGACCCTGCTTGGTGGAGCTTGCTCCTGCCTTCTGCAACAGGGTGTGGGATGGGACAATGGGTCAGTAACACAGGCAGAAAGGAGGACAATGCACCCAGTAACTTGTGTCCTCCCATCCTGCTGTTTACATGTAGCCAGACATAGCTTGGCTGATGTTAAATCCTTCCTGTACATCTCATTGCCTCTCTATGTTGCCCTCAAAGTGTCTGCAATGGAGGACACCATTACCCACTTTCCTCTGGACTGTGCCTTTGCAAAGAAGGTTCGTCCTGAGCAGCTCTGTAACGCTGTATGGACTGTTCCCAGTTACACACTAACTCGGGAGGTGATGGCCTAGTGGTATTATCGCGAGACTATTAATCCAGAGACCCAGATAATGTTCTGACGACCTGGGTTTGAATCCTGTCACGGCAGATGGAATTTGAATTCAATAAATATCAGGAATTAAGAATCTACAGATGACCATGAGTCCATTGTCAATTGTCAGAAAACCCATCTGGTTCACTAATGTCCTTTAAGGAAGGAAACTGCCATCCTTACCTGGTCTGGCCTTCATGTGACTCCAGACCCACAGCAATGTGGTTGACTGTCAACAGCCCTCTGGGCAGTTGGGGCTGGACAATAAATGCTGCCTAGCCAGCAACACCCTCATCCCGTGAATGAATAAAGGACACACGCTGAAAGCATGTATCTGGAGGGCTGTGGGGGCGGGGGTAGGGAGAGCGGCGTGGGATTGTGGACTAGCACAAGGAGTTCAGTTGCTTAAATCACCTCTCTGTGATACTCTTCTTTGGGGCCTAAGAGCAAGTGGTGTGGAATGGATAATGTCCCATCTGTGAAAGTTCTCGTCATCCATTAAGAGTAGGCTGCAGAGATTTCCCTGAAGTTCAACTGTACAGAAAAGGGATGTGTGCTTGGATCTGTTTACACTTTCGAAAAATCTTTCTCAACTTGATCAATCAGCAACTCTCTCTTTCTGTCATGAGGAGGAATTGTCATGGATACTTTCAGCTCTTTGTAAATCTAGTATCAAGTAGAAATATTGATCCAATGCTCAGAACAGGTGGTGAAATAAACCTAACGGACTGGAATCTGCACCTGTAGTTTGGGTGCCTTTTCTCTGTTGCCAAAACAATGCAGCTGAATTGAGCTATCCTTGATATGGGTGTGTCTGTGTTTATGTTTGAGCTCCTACTCACTGAGCTCAGTTTTTGCAAACGGAAAGTTTCTAGACACCAATATTATCTCTAATCAATCAAAGAAATTGGTGTAGTAGACAGTGAAGAAGGTTATCTTGGAATATAATGTGACCTTGATCCGATGGGCTGAGTGGTAGCAAATGGAGTTTAATTTAAATAAATGTGAGGTGTTGCATTATGGTAGGGCAAATCAGGGCAGGACTTATACACTTAATGGTAGGGTCCTGGGGAGTGTTGCTGAACAAAGAGACCTTGGAGTGCAGGTTCATAGTTTCTTGAAGGTGGAGTCGCAGGCTGACAGGGTAGTGAGAAAGGCGTTTGGTACACTTGGCTTTATTAGTCAGTGCATTGAGCATAGGAGTTGGGAGGTCATGTTGCAGCTATATAGGACATTGGTTAGACCACTTTTAGAATATTGCGTTCAATTCTGGTCTCCCTGCTATGGGAATGATGTTGTGAAATTTGAAAGGATTCAGAAAAGATTTACAAGGATGTTGCCGGAATTGGAGGGTTTGAGCTATGGGGAGAGGTTGAATAGGCTGGGGCTTTTCTCCCTGGAGCGTCGGAGGCTGAGGGGTGACCTTATAGAGGTTTATAAAACCATGAGGGGCAAGGATAGGGTGAATAACGAAGGTCTTTTACCTAGGGTAGAGGAGTCCAAAACTAGACAGCATAGGTTTAAGGTGAGAGGGGAAAGATATAAAAGGGACCTGAGGGGCAACTTTTTCATGCAGAGGGTGGTGTGTGTGTGGACTGAGCTGCCAGAGGAAGTAGTGGAGGCTGGTGCAATTACACCATTTAAAAAGCATCTGGATGGGTATATGGATAGGAAAAGTTGAGGGATTTGGGCCAAATGCTAGCAAATGGGACTAGATTAATTTAGGATATCTGGTCGGCATGGATGAGTTGGACCGAAGGGCCTGTTTCCGTGTTGTACAGCTCTATCACTCTATAAATGTAGCTGACCCTTTTCAGTCATTTAGTTTGGCACTTTGATTATGCAGCAAATGGCAATACTTTGCATTCTTGGCACTTTGTCCTGCAGCATTCTGGGCACCCCTGGGCAAAGTTCCCTTGCTGAGTGAGATTCTGGAGTTGGTGAGCTCATTGCCGTGATTGTCATTATTGTGCTGCCTGCCCACGTGCATGTAGTTTGCCAATCTCAATTAATTTTGATCCATAAAATGAAAACAAGGAGTGAAGCCCTTTGTCCCATTTGATCTCAAGTCCTACTGGCAAGAAGACAGTGTGCTAACCCCGTGAGTTTAGGAACAATGTAAGGTAACATAGCATCATTCTAGACAGGGTTCAAGGTTGATTGAAAGAAATTGAAAAATTGTGATCGAACATATGGACAATAGTTTGGTTTCTTGGGCCCCTGACATCATCTGAAACTTCAGCCATGCCAACCCAGATCATATATCAGCAGGTATTTGAGTATGGGGCAGCCTGCTCTCATTCTCATTTGCCAACAGGAATTTAACACAATGAGGGATTAAACTTGGGCAGCAGCTGGGGAAATCAGCCAAAGGTAAGAGGAATTTAGGCCAATTCCAGGACTGCTAACGAAGTTTCATTTGAGATGACTAGCACAACGTTGACTGGGAATAAAACACGATGGTCAGTACTCTCATGTTAGGAGTGATACCTCATTTATGCAGTTGTGCTCTTCACTGTCATGGAGTATAAGCTGTAGCGTATTTGGTCATACTCTTGCCTCAGCCCCAGCTCTAGTTCTGGGTTTATGTCTCACTCTAGGGCTTGCACACAAGTATTGAAGCTTGCACAACAGTGCAACACTGTCAGAGCTGTCAACTTTTAGAAGTGGCATTAAATCGAGACACGCCCTCCCCCTACCCCCCGCCGCCCCTGCCACCTTCTCAGGTAGATGTAAAAGATCCATGACACTATTTTAGAGAAAAACAGTGGAGTTTTTCTTGGTGTCCTTGCCAATATTTATCCCTTGATCAACATCAAAAATAATCTGTTAATGATCACGTTGCTGTTTGTGGGAGCTTGCTGTGCACACTTTAGCTGCTGTTATCGTAGATTACAACAGATTACATTTCAAAAGTTCCTCATTGACTGAATTTTGAGCACTTTGAGACTTCCATTGTTCCAGAAAAGTGTAATAGAAGTGCAAGGCTTTTTCAAAAAAAGAGAAAAATTGGGCTTGATGCAAAACTAGCATTGTATGTAATTTTGCCGGTTTTCCTGCTTTACGAGTGAGTTTAAAATTGCTTCCATGTTAATGTTAGGACTCAGGCCCATAATTGGTGGTTTTCCAAGGTCTGAGCATGCCAGTACTGGTTTACCCGAATTCACAGAATCATCCCTTCTTATTCCCTTCAACAAGTGAATCATGAAAGGAGTGGTCAGTAATAGAGGTTTACACATTCCAATTAAGTAAAGTGTACAGAAAGCAATACTTTTAAACTTTTACATTATGACCACTACAGTCATGAGTAAAACCAGGGGTGGGTACAAAGGCAGGTGTGGGAATATAGACAGACTCTCTCAGTTTAGTGGGCGAGAACTGAAACTGGATTTGGCACAGGCTCTTTTTTTATATTGCGGCACCTTTCTCCAGCCCCAAGCAAATTACTATTCTTGTCATGACTGATTCTTTTCAAATGAAGGGTTGAAAGTCTGTAACTATGAGCCTGAGATTACCTAGCAACAGCTAATAAAGAACCTCCAGGTGTGTGGGAAGTGGGTGAGGTGGAATATGCAACCTTTCTGAAGGGAGCGGCAAATGATTGTTTTGGAGATTAGAACGACCAGACATTCCAGATTGTTCTTTAAACCAGTTACTCATGTTTCTTTCAAACTGGGCCAGAGAAAAAAGCCTCAACTGATTTATGTTGATTATCAGCAGTGCTTCTTAAGTATGACAGTGAGTTTTCCCAGAGCTTGTTTCTATCTAGAAATAATGCTAATTGACTCGAGTTGCAGAAAGAAGCTGAGAAGTGACAGTTTGTGCTGGGAACCCTTTGAGATGTATGCACATCTTTCTATGGCATGGACTGCCTCATTTCTGTAAGCATTCCATCAGTTCTTAGAAAATAAAATTTGGGGTGCACACTTTAGATGGCCTTCATTGGCAAGTGAAAGTATTGCTGAGCGTAGCATTGAGCTATACAGTCTTTTCATTGTTCCAGCATTGGTGCCTGGGCCTAAATTCTGGAATTCACTCTCTAAACTTCTGTGCTTCTCTCTCTATTCCTTTTAAGATGCTTCGAAAAGAAATCTACTTCTTTAACCAAGCTTTTTGTCATCTGTCCTGATATTTTCGTCTGTAGCTCGGTGTCAAATTCTGTTTAATAACTCTCCTGTCTACTGCCCAGGCAAGTTTTGCAGCTAAAGTGCTAAATGCAGGCTGTTGCGGCGTTTTTAACTCCTGTACTGGGTTAGCTGATTGCAGCTGGAGTTTTTGTCCTATTAGCTGCTATAATTCACCCTAATGTCCATCGGCATGAAGTAGTAAAATCTGCCAGATCACTATCCAGAGATTCTTGCTGAAAAGTGTGTCTGTGAGTGTCTACATAAGACCATCGAGTGACACGGTGGCTCAGTGGTTAGCGCTGCTGCCTCACGGCACCAGGGACCCAGGTTTGATTCCACCCTCGGGTGACTGCCTGTGTGGAGTTTGCATGTTCTCCTCGTATCTGCGTGGGTTTGCTCCGGTTTCCTCCCACAGTCCAAACATGTGCAGGTTAGGTGGATTGGCCATGCTAAATTGCTCCATAATGTGCAGGTTACATGGGCTGACCATGGTTAAAAACTGCATGTGGGGTTACGGGGATAGTGTGGGGTTTTGGATGATCCTCACAGTGTTGGTGTGGACTTGATAGGCCAAACTGCCTCTTTCTGCACTGTGAGCATTCTATGACATTCCTACCAAAGTGTACCACGACCTCACATTTTCCTATGTCGAATTTCAACTGCCATGTATAAACCAGCTTGTCTATGGCTTTCTATTCAAGCCTGTTACCACATTCCTCACTGTTTACTACACTTCAAAGTTTCACATCACCCGCAAATTTTGAGATTGTGCCCTGTTCCCCCAAGTCCGTTTTAATGTGTCAAAAATAGCAGTGGTCCCTGGGGCGCAGTGCTGTGTACCTTCCTGCAGTCTGAAGCACAGACATTCACCACAATCCTCTGTTTTCTAACCACTATAATTTCCTATCCATGCTGCGACTTTTCCTATCCTTGGACTTCAATTTAGCTAAAAAGCCTAACATGTACTTTATTAGAGGCCTTTTAAAAATTCAAACACGGACGTCAACTGCACTGCCCTCAACTACCCTGTTACCTTATCAAAGAACTCAATCAAGTTTGTAAAACACAATTTGCTCTTAACAAATCCATGTCAGCTCTCCTTATTTAATCTATATTTGTCCATGGCTGTTAATTTTCTTGAAGGTTATTGTTTCCAAACTATTCCCCACCACCAACACTAAAATGGCTGCCCTGCAAATGTCAGGCTTTCATTTTTGAATAAGGGTGTAAATATTTGCAATCCCCAGTGCTCTGGCACAATCCTGTATCTAAAGAGGATTGGAAGATGGTAGATACCACCTCCACAATTTTCATCCTTTCCAAGAATGGGTGACTCAACAACTTTTTCGAGATCATTATATTTATTTTGATCTTATCCAGTGTCCTGACAACCTTCTTTGTGATTCTAGCTATTTAAAATGTTTTTTTTTAAATACAGAATTGTGAGGCTAATGGTTCTGTTGTTACTTTTGTGTCCGTGTTCTAACATTCTGTCAATATGGAAAACTGCTGAGAGGCCATTGTGTCATAAATGTATTTGCAATTAGACTGCCTTTTACAGATAGTAACTGCTTTGCTCTCACAATTAGAGTGAAGGGGACACCCAGCCCTAAGGCTGGTAATGAAAGGTATACAGTCTCTTCCAATTAGGAGGGAGGTCACGTCTCCTAAAAGAATGCAATCAGTCCAGGAATTTGAGCTGTTCTGTTTGCATCTCGTTGACTGTCTCAGTTTGCACCCTGCCTATTCTGTTTTGTAGGGAAGGTAGGAGACATTTTTACATTTGAGTTAGGGGTACCAGGAGTTCAGTGCTCAAATGGAAACCCATAGGCTGATAGCACTAGCCTCTCCAAGAAAGAGTAAACTTGCACTTACAC
Source organism: Rhincodon typus (assembly GCF_021869965.1). Classification (NCBI taxonomy): domain Eukaryota; kingdom Metazoa; phylum Chordata; class Chondrichthyes; order Orectolobiformes; family Rhincodontidae; genus Rhincodon; species Rhincodon typus. The sequence continues at coordinate 7,684,490 of NC_063372.1, forward strand.
AGCATTTAATCACAGCTTCGGGATGTCTTCATTGCTTCACAGCTAATGGTTATTTTTCAACTGTGGGCTCTTTTAGTTTGTAGGCAAACATAGCAGCAAATATGTGCACAGCATGTGTCCACAAACTCCACTGAAATTAAGGATCAAATAATCTGCTTTTGATGATGTTAAGAAGGAGGAATAGTGGGCCAGGACCTGGTCGTCTTCAAAAATGCTATGACACCCTTTATATCTACCCAATCAGGTCATATTATAATGCCTGCTCAGAAAAATGGCACCTCCAACAGTGCAGGAGCTCCTCAGGAGAGTGTTCCTCATTGGAATGCCCAAATCCTGAAGTGGAGACTGAACCTATGGCATTCTGTCTCAGAGGCTACTTACTGAGCCATAGCTGGCATTGGCTGTAGGTTAAAGGCAAGATGCCCACAATTCTCGGGAAGAAGTCCATATAAGTCCAATTTTAGAACATCCTTAGGATCATTCCTAAGTCCAATTTCTCACATGTCAGAATGGAGTTAAACTGTTGCACAAACATCACCCCTCCCCACCCAATTCCACCATCCCTTGAGGAAACTTCAACCTCTGCACGTCCTAGGCTAAAGCTGTGAATTGAGTTTATTAAGGAATAAGCTTAACAGGAGACATTAAAAATCATCATGTTTCAATTAAATGGGAATGCTTGACATAACTTACAAGATTCTCTTTAATCACAGGAACATTTCTTAAACTCCTAATATTTTTCAGCGGTAGACCTTTTAGTGTGACTCACATATTCTTTTGAAATTTTTTCAGCATGTGAGGAAGCCATTTGGCCTGTCCTATCTGTGTTGGTCTCTGCAAGAGTAACTCACTATTCCCTGCCTTTTTTTCATAGCCTTTCTCTTCAACTAATTATCCAATTCTGTTTTGAAAGCTATGTTTGATTATATAAATGCAAGTGTTGCTTTCTTTTTAGTGGGAAAAATTCCTTATCCATTTTTGTTGATTTCTTTTCCTGTTCACTGTTGCAGAACACACCGGCTGAAAAGATAATAGAAATAGATTCAATTGTTCTCCATAAAGAGTTTAGGCAGTTCCTCTCCCAGGTCTCTTCAAAGCTTTTTGTTTTGCAAATAGCCACTAGATGGTGCTTTAGAGCTTCCACACCAGTTTCTCGAGGTCTCAGTTGTGAGGAAAGGCCTCAATTTCTCTAAAACTGTTCACTGTCTGTGAAGAGTGGCCTCCCCATGCATCCCTGAACTGTCTTGCTGTGATGTAAAGGAACTGTCTGTGCTCTTTTGATACACTGGGCATTCTTGGCTTCTCATGGTGCCCAAATCTGGGGAGCAGGAGAGCACTGCTCACCGAAACAGCTTGATTAGTCTATATGTAACTGGTTAGGAACATAATCTGAATGCTCTGTTTGTACTGTGGCTGGTTGTTCACAAGCTGGACGTGTATGGACACCAAGACAGGAGGCCACAATTTAATCAGGATGTGCCAGCAATAGGAACAAACTTGCCCTTCACGAGACCACGTTCATTGCCCGTACTTAAGTCAAGCCTTTTGGTCTCTGCCATAGTCTTCTGTGAGGTATTATTACAAGATCTATCACAAATTCAAGTGTGCGCAGCCTGTTGTTTTGACTTGGACGATTGGAATGCCCCCAATCATGTCTGCCTTTTGACCTCCATTAGCAACAATTGCAACAACATGCCTTTACATTTTGTCCTTGGTGTAATAAAATGGCAGAATGACAAATGAAAGTTGGGCAAGAAGCCAAAATTGGAGGAGGGCAGAGATCACAGAGGCTATAGGGCTGCAGGTGCAGAGGTAGAGATCAGGCTAGGGCCATGAAGCCAGAAAGCCTAGGGGACGGTCCCATGGTTTGTACACTTTTGGTGGGCTGGGGCCTCCAGCTATGCCCCTTTTATCCTGCCAAAGGTACTGGAATGCCTGGTCAAAGCACCCAAGGTCAAGGAGGGTCAATGAAAACTTTGGTCCATTGTAAAAATCTTTCAGCTGCTCTGTCTACCCGAAGGGAGCTGCTTTAAAACTTGCAAAAGTGCAATAGTATAGACCCAATAACAATCGACGCATGTGCCGAGAGCAAAAGCCCAGAGTTCCTCAGAAGACCCAGGATATTGGAACTGTGATGTTCAAAATCTCTGCCTCCTTGCCTTTATTGATACACTTTTAGGGGATGGATGGCATTCTTACAATACCATACCAGAAACCTTGATACTTGATTGTTGTTTGGTGTAACTGGATCTTGGCCTAGATTTTATTCGAATCAGAAACCCTGTTCTTTAGCCACCATCAATTAGAGCATCAGCCTGGATTTTCTCGAGGAATGTAATGAATGGTGCTGCAGGCCAGAATTTGTTGCTCATCCCTAATTGCTCTTGAAACAGTAGGGGACTTGAAGCCATGACCTCTGACCCAGAGGCACAAGTGCCAAGTGACCTGCGGCTGATGACACCAGATGTGGAAGAGGCTCATGCGTCTGCATCTGATTGTAAGATGTCCCAGTGCCAGAATGGCCACAGCTTTTCAGTATTTTATCAGATCAGTACGTCCGTGTTGAATATGGTGACATTATTGCAGCATTAATCTGAAAATGTGCAATGGACAGGGAATAGCATTGCGTGCATTTGTGTCGACCTTGCCATTCTCCCCCCACAGTACAAGATCACAATCTGGCTTGGGCCATCACTGAGGGATTGCTGAGACTGTGATGGAAGGTTGAGGTTTTAATTCACATGAGGCTGCTGTGGAGCAGCAATCCCAACTGACTGGGTGCAGAAGAGAAGGGAAAGGAGAACTTCTGAGGAATTTTGGATTGTTATCTGGCTGTAGCCAGTATAGTTCAATAAACCACAGCCATACTCAGAGGCACAATATTTACCATTTAAGTTCATGGTGTCTAGCATTGGTTAAGACTTGTTGAGTTGAACAGGTATGTGGGCAGACTGTCTGGAAAAGCCTGCAGCCATATCAAGCAGTCTGAGCTCGAACCTTTGAAATGTTTCATCCTTCACTCAGTGCAATGAATTCTGGCTGAGTTGTGACGGGGTCACATTCTTGCTCCCAGTCTGTCCTAGCTTCTGGACTGTTGTCTGTGAGACATGTTGAATGGAGATAAAGGAACTGTCCCCTGTCAAAAGAGTCATAAGGGGAGCATTATTCCTGAGCACCACCTCGTGAACTATTAAAGAGGGGAGAATAAAAAATATTTTAAAAAGGAACATATTTCAACAACATAAGAGCAAAATACAACAGATGCTGGAAATCTGAAATGGAAACTGCAAGTACTGGAAATACTCAGCAGGTTCTGATGAAAG
>NC_063372.1:7687912-7699008 GCF_021869965.1 Rhincodon typus
CCAGATACAGCCAGACCGAGGATTTACGGAATTTTATTTTATTACTATTTAATTTCTATAATATTGCCTGACTCCAACCCTGCACTTCTGCTGCTGAAGCCTTCATCCATGCCTCTGCTACCTCTACACTCAACTATTCCAATTGCTGGCTGGTCTTGCACATTCTATCCTGCACAAAAAGAGGCCGTTCAAAACTCTCCTGTGTCTTTATTTGTAGCAAGTCCCATTTCCCGATCAGCACTCTGCTTGCTGATTCATATTGGCTCCCAGCAATATCTTGATTTTGAATCCTTGTTTCAAAACCTTCTGTACTGCTGTCATCTCCTCTAGCTCCATATCCCTCCAGGATACCTGAACTTCTCTGGTACTGCCTCTTGAGCACCACAAGGGGAGGGAATGATGTAGTGGTGTTGTCACTGGACAAGTAATCCTGAGGCCCAAGTTAATACTTTGGGAGCTTGGGTTCAAATCCCACCATGATCAATGGTTACATTTGAATTCACTTAGCTAGAAATTCTGGAATTGAAAGCTAGCCTAACAATGTGACCATGAAACCATTGTTTAAAAAAACTAAGGAAGGAAAAATCTGCCATACTCATGCTCTGGCCTGTATATTGTTGACCCTTAACTTCCTTGTGAAATAGCCTCAAGACAGTCAGTTCAAGGATTTTTAGGGATGTGTTGGCCTGGTCAATGACCCCCACATCCTAAAAGAAACAAAATTCCAAAGTTTCACCACTTCACCATTGATGGCTATATTTTGAGCTTCTCTTTCCATTAGAGAGAGAAAATTAATTATAGCTTGAGGAGCACCGCTCTGTTGGGTGTGGGGCTAGGTAAGAGGCAGGTCTCTGAAACCTTGCAGTTGGGATCATTCTTACTGTTCTATCTTACAGTTGGCATCATTCTGTTTCACACTACTGGTATCTAACCAAATGAGCTGAGCCAACCCTACATTCTAGAATTCTCCCTCGTCTCTCTATTTCTCCCTTTAAGGTGCTTTTTAAAACTTACGTCTTCGTGTCTCATTGTTGTACTGTAATATTCCTGTGAAGCACCTTGGGATATTTTAATATGATAAAGGTGCTCTGTAAATACGAGTAGTGGAGTTGTTGTTAAATAATGTAAGGTCTTTGGGGGAAAAAATGGAGCAATTTCTTCACTCAGAGTGATTAACGGGGAACTTGCTCCCATAGAAAGTGTTGGAGGTGAATAATGCAGATATATTTAAGCTGGATAAATATGTGGGAGAAAGGAATAGAAACATATTCTACTGAACACTGAAAGGGTGGGAAGAGGCTTCTGTGGAGAATGAACACCAGCATGGACCTGTCAAGCTGAATGGCCTGTTTCTGTGTTATAAATGCAACAATCTTGTAATGATTGGGCTATTAACCCTGGAGCAACATGACTGAAGGACAACACTGGGCAGTCTAGACAATCACAATCAACCCATCACAGATCCCACATGCAGTGGGAAAGGAGTACTTAAATTGGAATGGCTTATCCTTGCTGTTGCAACAATAATGTCCCAGATCCTTTGAAAAAGTAGCCCCACATCTCAAAAAAATAGCTGTATGCAACATATTGAAAGTTAAGGGGATTTTATGATTTTCTCCCTTTGCATATTGACAATGAGCCACCATCAAGCTCAGCATTTAGTATTGTGTCATGAACTTGCAGATTGGCTTTTATTCAAAATATATGGTCCAATTTGGTTAATAACTTGCTGCTTGTTTAGTCGCAAGTGCTTATCTCTGATGACCTATGTTTAGTCATGGTTAAGAAATACATGGGTGGCCTGACTCTTTATTTCCACACAAACCTGGCCTGGAGCTCACCAATAGGCCAGCAGTTACTCCCAGTTTTGGAATGCCTCCAATATTCCACCCAGTCTTCCTGGAACTGGAGGAATGGGAAGACCCTGGCTTCAGGAGTCCTTGCCCCAGCCTGGCATCCAGGTCATTATTTTCCTCAAGTCAGGCATTTCCCCTCTTATTAGGCACTGAGAAACCCCAGAAAACCAGGACCATCTGGGTTTGAACATTTACCTGACACACAGTCAGTGGATGATGTTGAATTAACTCAGACAGAAGCTGGAAGTTAAAGCAGATACTATAATCTCTTCCACTGATTTCTAGCAGCTTTTGGATAGTCAGGGATTGTAAAATGCTCCAGAATATGCTCCCAATGTGGCTGTGACACAATGAAATAGGGATCTCCCACTTTTTACCTTATTAGAATGTTGGAAGCCAGGACCTCCAGGTAAGGATTGATTCTTCGTGTCTAAGATCTGCCATGGAAAACATTAGAAATAAGCAAGAAATCTGTGTGAAGGAGAGGAATCCTTACAGAGGCTCATAAGACTTGCAACAGAACAGAAAATTGAATTATGAGTAGTAGTCCAAGTCAAACCACGATGGTAGGACAGGGACACATGCACAAAATGGGAAAAATGCTGGTTCAAGATCAAAGGTAAGTGAAATTCTTCAAAAAGAGTTCTTGCAACTGGAATGGGATCTGGCTAGAGAAATGAATTAACCCCAGCGTCATTTGAGAGGTGGTTAAGTAATGTTATTGGGTGTGGGGGGAAGCAATACATTTTAATAGAAGAATGAGTGAGATAGGTTCAATAGCATTACTCATCAGTATTTATCTGAGAGACTAAGTTTCACAGGAGCCAGAAGTCATCTCTAACGAGTGACTCACCCTTCCTAGAACATAGAACATAGAACATTACAGCGCAGTGCAGGCCCTTTGGCCCTCGATGTTGCGCCGACCTGTGAAACCAATCTGAAGCCCATCTAACCTAAACTATTCCATTATCATCCATATGTTTATCCAATGACCATTTAAATGCCCTTAAAGTTGGCAAGTCTACTACGTTTGTAGGCAGGGCATTCCACGCCCTTACTACTCTCTGAGTAAAGAACCTACCTCTGACATCTGTCCTATATCTACCACCCCTCAATTTAAAGCTATGTCCCCTCGTGCTAGCCATCACCATCCGAGGAAAAAGGCTCCCACTGTCCACCCTATCTAATCCTCTGATCATCTTGTATGTCTCTATTAAGTCACCTCTTAACCTTCTTCTCTCTAACGAAAACAGCCTCAAGTCCCTCAGCCTTTCCTCATAAGACCTTCCCTCCATACCAGGCAACATCCTGGTAAATCTCCTCTGCACCCTTTCCAATGCTTCCACATCCTTCCTATAATGCGGTGACCAGAACTGTACGCAATACTCCAAGTGCGGCCGCACCAGAGTTTTGTACAGCTGCAACATGACCTCATGGCTCCGAAACTCAATCCCTCTACCAATAAAACCTAACATACTGTACGCCTTCTTAACAATGCTATCAACCTGGGTGGCAACTTTCAGTGATCTATGCACATGGACACTGAGATCTCTCTGCTCATCCACACTACCAAGAATCTTACCATTAGCCCAGTACTCTGTATTCCTGTTACTCCTTCCAAAGTGAATCACCTCACACTTTTCCGCATTAAACTCCATTTGCCACCTCTCAGCCCAGCTCTGCAGCTTATCTATGTCCCTCTGTAACCTGCAACATCCTTCCGCACTATCCACAACTCCACCGACTTTGGTGTCATCCGCAAATTTACTAACCCATCCTTCTACGCCCTCATCCAGGTCATTTATAAAAATGACAAACAGCAGTGGCCCCAAAACAGATCCTTGAGGTACACCACTAGTAACTGAACTCCAGGATGAACATTTCCCATCAACCACCACCCTCTGTCTTCTTACAGCTAGCCAATTTCTGATCCAAACCGCTAAATCACCCTCAATCCCATGCCTCCGTATTTTCTGCAATAGCCTACCATGGGGAACCTTATCAAACGCTTTACTGAAATCCAAATACACCACATCAACCGCTTTACCCTCATCCACCTGTTTGGTCACCTTCTCGAAGAACTCAATAAGGTTTGTGAGGCACGACCTACCCTTCACAAAACCGTGTTGACTATCCCTAATCAAATTATTCCTTTCTAGATGATTATAAATCCTATCTCTTATAATCCTTTCCAACACTTTACCCACAACCGAAGTAAGGCTCACTGGTCTATAATTACCAGGGTTGTCTCTACTCCCCTTCTTGAACAAGGGGACAGCATTTACTAGTCTCCAGTCTTCTGGCACTATTCCTGTAGACAATGACGACATAAAGATCAAAGCCAAAGGCTCTGCAATCTCCTCTCTAGCTTCCCAGAGAATCCTAGGATAAATCCCATCCGGCCCAGGGGACTTATCTATTTTCACACCCAACAGAAATAGTTAAGCTCGTAAATTTGATAAGATAGACATGGGGAACATGTTCCACTTGTGGAGAACACCAAAGATGGGCCTTACTTCATTATGGAAGCAAATTATGTTAAGATTTCCCACCAATAGAAGTCAGTTGTTTCAATGAGTACAGCTTAAAATAAATCAATAATTATATCAAAAATGTTTGTCCTGGAGCCTATATTTCTTTAGTCCATCACTTCACTGAACTTTAACCCTGTAGGTTGCACATTGGACTTAACCTATTGTCCCATCTTATTTAGAAGCAAGATCTTAGCAGGGACACTTCAAGGGCGAGAGGTCCGAGTTTTTGTTAAAATGTGGGACAAACTTTGGCTCTGGTGCTGTACCCTAGAGAGCCCTACCCAGTCCTCACCACGGTGACCTGTCAATCAGGGGAGAGTAAAGACCAAAAGCTCTGTTCAGTGGGATAGTGCAAAAGGCAGGAGTCTTCAGGCCACTTCTGATTATTCATAGAGCAGAACTGGCAGAATCCTGGGAACAGGCTCCAATGGCCCACGTGTAAACCAGAGAATGGCAAATTGAAACTTAAAGAGGGGAGGCAGATTGAAAGAATGGAAAAGAAAGTGCAAATAGCAAGACATGTTAACCCTGCCCAAGAATGTCAAGACAACTTAGAAACCAGATTCTTGTGCATTTTCTCCTTGGGAGCACTTCTTTAATTAGCTAAAAAAATAAGTAAACCAGTACTTAGCAAAATGCTTGAAAGCACAGATAAGCTGCCTTTGAAGTTTACATTGAAAAGCATGATGATTTAAGGGTTGAGGCATGTTTGTTTGATCAGTGAGCTGCCAGGCATAGCCACCCCTGCAGGATGGTTGGCAAAAGACATAGCATTTCAACATGAAAGGCTTCTCCCTAAGTGTAATTTGGCCCTTGAAGGAAAAAAGAAAATTTATGCTGCTGGAATGTGGACACTAATGGCTGATCTATTGTTCAGTAGAAAAGGGACCACAATACAAGGTCAGGTGAACTCAAAACAAACAGAACGATGACTTAAAATCTTAGAATAGCAGATGGATGTGTGGCCAATTATAGCCATGATCAAGACCATTAATTCAACATTTTGAGTCAGAGATATACAGCACAGAAACAGACCCTTCGGTCCAACTCATCCAGATATCTGACCAGATATCCTATATAAATCTAGGTCCCATTTGACTCATATCCCTCTAAACCCTTCCTATTCATATACCCATCCAGATGCCTTTTAAATGTTGTAATTGTACCAGCTTCCACCACTTCCTCTGGCAGCTCATTCCATACATGCACCACCCTCTGCGTGAGAAAATTGCCCCTTAGATCCCTTTTAAATTTTTCCCCTCTCACCTTAAACCTATACCCTCTAGTTTCTGACATCCCCACACTGGGGAAAAGACCTTATCTATTTACCCTATCCATGTCCCTCATGATTTTATAAGGTCATCCCTCAGTCTCTAACACTCCAGGGAAAATAGCCCCAGCCTCTTCAGCCTCTCCCTAGATGTTGTTAAGTTCAATAGTACCTCAATTATTGCCACGTCATTTTCCAGTTTGGTGTTACATACTCTGGTGCATTCGTTGTAGTATATCAAAGCAACTCAGTCATTTCAGTGACAGCACCAATTGGAACACGAGATCACAAGGGCAGGCGTATTGCAAGTTCTGTGGGAGCATGGGCATGATCTCCCATTCTACTGAACCCTCCATCACATAGCCGCGAGGATGTATTGGGTCACCTAACAATGCGATATCCCCAAGCTGCTCACTCTTGTATTCTGAGCAACTAGTGCCAATGCAGAGGTGAAGAATCTAGCCATGGATCATGCAGGGATGTTGTTCTGAAGAAGCAGATATGTGTGATGATCAGGACAGGCATTTGGCGAGTTGTAGACACCCGGCAGGGCTCAGGATAGAGGCCCCGCTCTGCTGAAGTTGGGGGTGGGGCTGCTGTCCCCGGGTCGGAGGCCAGTGCTGGGAATCTCTGGCCAGGAGCTGCAGCGAAGACCTGTGTTTTCTGCCTCTGCCCCTGCTGCCAGGTACCTGCACTGGTTTACCTGCATAGAATATGCAATGTCTAATTTTTCAGCAGAGAAGAGGAAATTTGGAACTGGAATGTAAAAAAAGGCAAATTGGAGCTTTAATGAGATCTAAATGCATGGAAGTAAAGTAGTTACCTCTCAAATATGAGATTCTGAAGTCTCCATTTAAGGCTGGAGGGAAAATTGTGTGAGTTTTTCTCAGTGAAGAATCTGAATTTTTAACGCTTACCCTATCTTATCACCATATTTGTCATTGCTCTCACTACACAATAGAGAGGAAATGGAGTTTTAATGTCCACCCGAGAGAGAAGACAGAGCCTCGGTTTATTATCCCATTAAAGAGAGAGCACTCTGTACTGTTTTGGATCACCAACTTCAATTAATATGCTCAGGTCTCTGTAATGGGAACTTGACTTTATGAGTAAGTGACTCACTGATGAGAGGTCCCATGACTGGGTCCCAACTGAGCTGGGGAATTGGTAATTGTCAGTTTTGAAGGTACCTGCCTCCTATCTCTACCCTCTCTTCTTGTCCGTGGTTATTTGTGAGGTTCTACAACCAGTTCCCAATGAGGTTTTCAAGTTGGATTTCACAAGCCACCTGCGAAGACTCCAAATCATGGAGGGAGTCCAGTGACATTCCCAAGAAATTCTGCAGTTTTTGCAACTTCGGGCTGCCTCATCATCTATTTTCCCCTTTCACTGATCCTCCCTTTCCAATTCCATTCGCTTCTCTCTCATCTTTGGCAGATCAATGCTGCTGTCTTTACATGGGGTTGAAGAAAATTCATGAACACCCACATGGATGCATTAGTCGTGTTTGAGGGGAGAATCAAAAGGAATCAAAAGGGCATTTCTGAAGAAGGGTCCAGACCCGAAGCATCAGCTTTCCTGCTCCTCTGATGCTGCGTGGCCTGCTGTGTTCATCCAGCTCTACACCTTGTTATGATCAAAAGGAGCTGTCAGCTTTGGGAATCGCATCTGAGGACCATAAGCTAGGATTCCGTAAGAGAAACTTCAAGTTGCTTCACTCCCCAAATCTCAGCTGCACCCGTGGGAATTTCCTTATGGTCTCTGCCTATGCGGTTTCTAGTTGGTAATGGCACACAAACGTGCTTCATTCAAAAGGCCCAATCAAAAAGGTTTAGCACTCAGTCAGCATTTCCATGACAAACTGCTGAATATAACTCCTTTCCTTGGTCCCTGCAGAAATGGGATGCAAACCTTGATAAGTTTGAACACTGATAAGGGAAATTATTTTAATGGTTCCCACAGCCTTGCACAGAGAGACTCGGCTATATCTTATGAACAATCTAACTTTACTGGGAACATTGCCATGAAGTAGATTGCAGGTAAGTGAAGCTTCTATGTGGTACTAAGCCACATAAAGGACAATAAGAGGCTTTGTTTGATGTATATTTAAAAAGAAACACATTTCCATCGTACTGACTCCCGCTGCGTTACATTCCACAGGCTTTGGTAGCCTCTTTGTACCTTGCATGATTGGCCATTCTTCATGTGTGAACTGGACAGCGAATGCCAACAAGTTAAACAGTCATGGAGAACAGCACAGCCTGAGCTCAATTTTGTCTTCATGCATTTAGTGCCTAAGAGTAGGCACTGATTTTAATTAATTTTGATTTTCTTCTGCCTCCTCTTCACTTCCCTCCCCCCAAAAAATTGCTCAAGAGGCACTGGGGCCAGTTACAGAACTTCTATTGTCATCCCAGGTGAAATCAGTACAGGCCAGATATCAAATCTAGGCATGTTATTCTAATGGCAACATTCATCCCTTGTTTTAAGCTGACTAAAATCAATAGAAACTTAAAAACAACAGTAAGGAATTAGATTCAAGTGTATCAGGGTTCATGTGAAAACATCCTGAACAGACATTTTTGCCCTATCATCAGGGACCCCTGAAACAAAAAATGTTTTCTCTCTAATTATATATTCCAGATCCTCATTTTTGTTAATAGCTGGATACAGAGATACCCAATGATCCTATCTATTTGCATCTGACTCAGATCAATCATGTGTAACAAAGTGTTAAACAAATATGTTGAGATTGACCTTTGGTGAAAAGCACTGTGACACTGAAGATTTGTTAAACCTGCTGAGGCAGTGCTGGGTTCAGGCTGCAATGTAAACTAAATCCTCCAATCAGTTTAACTCCAGGGAAAAGTATCTCAAGACCGACGTACAAAATATTTATCTTTGACAAAGAGTAAAGGAATGAAGGGAGAGATACTCAGGGATTGTTTAGCAGATTTACAGCAGAACTCCCTCATTCTTGATAAGTTGTTGCCCACAGGAGACTGGTTTCACCTCCCATTCCACAGAACATTCTTCACACCCTGTTACAGAGTCAAAACAGCAAATTCCGTGAGCCAAAGGACTTTATAACATTGCATCTTATCAGATTAGTTTGTTCCACAGTAAAACTAAACTGAAGATATGCTTCCTCATCCCCCACATGTTCTTTATAAAGGGAATTGACAATTCCACAGTAAAGTCTGTACCTAAGGTCAATTCCTGGAGATGTCCTGATGCTTGTCATAAGACTAATAGTACCGTGCCTGGAAGACCATCAACTCTGTGAAGACATCAACTCTTTGAAGATACTCTTTGGTCTGCCCGAAACCTGTTGGTCTTCCAGTGTAAAGACCTCGACCAAGTGTTGCAGACTGGCCCATTCCAAGGTCCAGGACTACATGTTGAGAGATGCATTAAAGCTTGGGCCAGCTGCTGCCAAGGCACAATGGGGTCTTTCTACCAAAGTACAATGGAAGTCCGTTCAGTTATCAGACCCTCTCGGTGCCTCAAATCTATGTAAATATTGTCTTGTATAAGTAAGAAATGCCTTGGGTTTTTGTTTGCAACTGCAGGAACTGTCAAATTTTTCTGAAGAAACTGACCCAAAACGTCAGCTTTCCTGCTCCTCCGAGCTGCCTGGCCTGCTATGTTCATCCAGCTCTACGCTGTGTTATGTCTGACTCCAGCATCGGCAGTTCTTACTATCTCTGCCAAATGCTAATGTTTGTATGTTATTCAAGTGCAAAGACTGTACAGAAGTACTTCAGTAACTGTGTATGTACATAAAGATATTTTTATGAATAAAGTATATTTTTGCAATAAAAGAAAATCCAAGGGTACTAAGTAGCTGTCTTCGTGCCAAAGTGACTAGTCATGTTTGAGTTCAGCGCTGAGTGTTAGTAGACATTTTAGAGTTCAACTCTGCCCTCAGTTCTCAATCAAGCATTTTCAAGCAGGATTGGGTATAGGAATTTGGTTTGTTTCATTCACTCCCTAACTTATATATAGTGAAGGGAGTTTTAGGACCCATTCTTGATTCTTTGTCTAAAATCAGCAGAACCTCGAGCTTTCCTGGTTTTTTTGAGTCAGTATCACATCTTCCAGCACATTTGTCCCAGAACCTGCCCCCACAATTCTTGATTGTATGACAATTAGCATTTTATTCCTCCTCATCTGTTAACTTGTGAGGATGAATAAATGACAGATCACAACCAAAATCCAAAACTTCCTTCATTAGTGTTATTTTATTGTGATAGTTTTAATATAAAGTGTTCATGCTATGGTGACATTTGCACAAAACAGGAGGGTAACCCGTGCAGCACAATGAATGGAGATCTGGAGAAATCTGTACTGCTGGATAATAATATCACAAGGAGCATGGCAGAGAAGAGTTTGATTTTCCTTCAAATGTTACAATTTATGTATTTTTTCTTCATGGGTTTCTAATGGCTAGATGTTTAAAAAGAATACTTTTGCACTTGCTGAATGCAACAGATACTATGCAAATACCATCTGCAGACAGCTGTTAGGTTGAAGGGAAGCCATTGTTAATGAAACCATCTTAATCAGATCAAATATTTTAACCTTGTATCTAGAATCCATGAATTTAACAGTACAGGACAAAATCATTCTCACTTTCCATGTAGTGTGTCCATGAAAGAGCTCTCCACTTCATCCCTTTGGTCACACCCTTATTATTTCTTTTTCAAGTATTCACTCCTAAGAGCTTGGAATTTCTCCACACCACCAGTGTTTCTGGTAAAACATGTCCACTCCATGTAAACTTTTCCCTTTTGTTATTTAGGTGATGATCTTAAATTTGTGATCGCTAGCTGTAGACTCATGGCCCAGTGGAAATTGGCTGCCATATTTGCTTAAATTTCACAAACATGTCCTTGGCTATTGGGAAGTCCCAAGAATGCAAAAGTGTAAATGTAAGTGCAGATTCTCTCTTTCTTAAAAGTACATATAGGTCAGATGTCTACACTGACGAGTTATAGTTTGAATTCAACAGCCTGATGGAATATTGATGGAAAGTGTCCTCAAATTCTCAATAAACACAAAGGCTGTCTGCACTGTAGTTATCCGCAGAACAAAGGAAATTTATGTAGGCATGCTAGGGACTACAACTGAATACCATTGACAGCACAAATTTTTCCTAATAAACATTTCAAATGCTGTGAAACATTTTACTGCGTTAACATACAAAGCACTTTTTCTATTCCACTCACAAGACTACCTTTTATTTCCCGTTCCTAATTGCCCTTGAGAAGGTGGTGGTGAGCTGCCTTCTTGAATCACTACAGTCTATGTGCCATAGGTAGGCCCATAATGCCATTAGGAAAGGAATCCCAGGATTCTGACCCAGCAACACTGAAGGAGCAGCAATATATTTCCAAGTCAGGATGGTGAATGGCTTGGAGGGGAACTTGCAGG
>NC_063372.1:7699508-7716774 GCF_021869965.1 Rhincodon typus
GGAGGAATTTCTTCTCTCGGAGGGTAGTGAATTTGTAGTATTAATTACTGTGAAAGGCTGTAGAGACTGGGTCACTAAATACGTTAAATGCTGAGATAGACAGATTTTTAATCAGTAAGGGAATCAAGGGTTTTGGGGAAAAGGCAGGAAAGTGAATTTGAAGTTATCAAATCAGTCATGAATGGCATAGCAGACTCGAGAGGCTGAATGGCCTACTTCTGTTCCTACATCCTATGAGCTTACTTATTTAAAGTTTTGAGTTCAGTACAACTCCTCTTCGGAACTTAAGTCATCTTGGGCTCAATGTTAACTATGTTTTTCTCTCCACAGATGTTACCAGACCTGCTGAGTTCCTTCAGCACTTTGTTTTTATTACAGATCTAACTTTGTCTTAGATCCTATATTACAATAGTGACTACAATTCAGAAATCCTTCATTGGCTGTAAAGTGCGTTAGGACATCCTGAAGTTGTGAAAGGCAATATCAAAATGCATGAGTTCCTACTTTTTTAGACAATTTCACACCAAGTTATAATCCATCCTTTAATTCAAGATGAAGCCAAAACAACTTCACAGCGACAAAAAAAGGCTGACTATTGCAATTATGCAATGCCAGTGTGGGAACACCCATTGAGCACACCTTCTGATCTTTCCTGGATGTGCTCCCAGCTAGTTTAAGCTCCCCTCCCCACCTGTGATGCAATATCTGGACTTGAGCCTGAAACGCAGGACTAGGAAAGAAGGGACAATTAACTCTGTACAGTGTATACATTGGAGATTCATTTGTAATGGATACAAAATCCTTCAGGAACCACACACAAATTCCTCACTGAACTGTATGTTCATGAAGATCTGAACTCATCAAATCCACACCTTGTGTGTAGAGGTTTCCAGTATCAAGCTGCAAATTATTTTCTAATCACCTATCAGGGATCTAGCAGTCAGAGCACACATTAAAATAAAAGCATTGAGTAAATGTAAATTATATTAAAACAATATATTGTACAGTTTCAAGATAGTAATTTAATCACCAAAACTTCAGTCTCATTCTAACCATAAATTACTCTCCAATCACTGCCTGAAAATAATTCTTAGGTTTCCGATATTCTCTTGTATAGTTTGGGGCTTGCATCCTACTCTCTGATTTTAATAAAGTATATATATGGGCAGGGATGTTGTTAGAATTTAGGTTAGATTAATACAGAGAATGTTAGACTCTCCGGATAACTTGCTAACTCATTAGCCACAGCCAGTTTTATGAATGGAAACATTTATTACAGCACAAGTCCCAATTTCAATTTATTAAATATGACTGATGCTGTGCCCTGCCTGTTATAGATTTACCAAAATTAAAGATGACAACTGCTGCCGACACCTTCACTGGCACAGTCCTTTACAGTGGTATAGTGGTAAACAGAATTTTAATGTGGTAGTGTCCAATTTTAGTCTTCTATTTGAATGCAGCCTGTGTGACAGACTCATTCATTTCAGAGTCTGGTCATAAAGGTTGTTTCACATCACATCTGAACATACTGTAAGTAATTTATGTGTGACCCACAGAGCCTGGTGGCTTGTGATGGCCTTTACATGGGCACTGCCACATTATCTCTGCGTAACAAAGCCTTATTCTCCCCAATTCTCTGATGTTCTTCACTCCCCGCTTTCCTTCGGGTGCCAACTTAGGCTGGAGCCAATTGAGGCACAGCAGGATGTCTGGAGCCATTCATGTGGTCATTCTTGACTTCCAAGCTGAGTGTCAGTGGGTTGTTTGACCAAGGAGGGCTTCCATTGGATCTAGTCATTGTCAGGACTGGGAATAACAAAATTACTTTTTCCTTCTGACTCCAGAAGTGCTCAGATCAACAGTGGTGGGGCTGAGTGCCACACACATGGCTGAGAATCAGCACAAACAGTGACAGAATCTGAAAACTTCTCTGTTCTGACATCACACTGAGCTTCTGGAACAGATCTGAAAGACATTATTCTGGTCCTGCACCCTGCTCTCACATTGCAACCAGTGACTTCCCCAAGGTCCTTATGAATTCAAGGACACAGATGATCATCAAACCAGGACAACATTCGACACGGAGGAAAGATGCAGTGTAGCCAAGACATTCGTGTGCAAATCAGTCTGACAGAATCCAAGTGAATCACAATTATTTGCTGAATTCAAAGAAGTTTATTAACCACTGCTTCTTTGAGATCTTAAATGGCAACCTCTATCCCTTGCACGAATTGCCCAACTTAGCCAGTAAAAATTGACTTTCCAAGTCCAGTGAAACCTAGAGAGAGAAACCTAGATTTCCAGATTAGAATTATTTCAATTCCAGAATTAACCCACTTAAAATAAAAAAGAATTAAGATTGGCATTAAATTACAACATGTGGAAATTTGAAGCTTAACCGTCACCAGGTGACTCCATCACAGGGAATGTCATAGTTAAGCCTGATTTTATCCTCAAGAAATGTCTACTTCTCCAGGATCTTTTTTTATCTCCCTGGCTTATGAAGCCAATTGTATCATTCTGCAAATCAACAACAACAAATATTTTTATTGCATATCTGATATTGTGCTGTGGGATCTTCCACATCCACCTGAGGGGGCAGACGGGGCTTTGGGTTAACATGGGCTAAAACTGCTCGAGGGCCAAGGTTAGTGCCTTTTGTAGCTGCTCTAGATCCTTGCTTGGGAAGCCTAGTGTGTTACTGTAATATGGAAGATTTCAGGTTCTGTCCCTGTTTGTGCTTACTCTCAACTGTGCCTGTGAACCTGAGCACTTTAATCACTCCTGCTCCTGATAGAATCCACTGTGATGCCCTTCTTGGATAAAAAGCCCAATGATACTCAGCTTGCACATCCGAAAAGCACACAAGAGTGTTGTTTGGTAATGTGGCTGCACAAAATTCATCTACTTTTTACCAAAGACTTGGACAGGTTTAAAATAAACAAATGAACCCCATTGTTAAAATAGACTGTGAGAAGATTTCATCCAATATAATACACTATGTGCAACTTTGACTCATGGTTCCTGCATCAGTTGATGAACCTGGAAAGGGCTTTGCAGGGCTGCAAAGGGGCACTGAAATTATGTAAATTCAATGGACATTAAAGGATGCATCAACTCAGGACACAGAATAAGATGTTGAACAACAGCAGGTCTAGATACATAAACATCATTGTTGGAGCCTGGAGCACTTGGAATGTGCGCAATCATTGATGGAATATAAAGAGGGAAGATTATGAAGAGGGAAGGGCTTTTGCCTATTTGTATCCTATCTTGTACTAGTCAGCACATTGACAAGCTTATGAGTCACTGAACAGTGCATTATTATTCTATTAAACAAATTTGCAAAGTAATGCAAGCAGTTGTTTCTTTCCCTATTTTTTTCTTCTACATGCTGGAGTTCAGTTCCATGGATTTCAAACATGCTCGTCTGTCCCTTACCAGTGTATTGACTATTTCATTCACCTGGGGTGGGCAGCAGCTGCCATGCATCTGTATGCACTGTCAACAAGAAGTGCAAGTTCCAGAAATGGAAACAGTGGCTGATTGTTCCCACTCCCAAACCCAAGGGAAGCAGACCATTACTCCCTCCCCAAAAGAATGGACCATTTTCGGCATCAGAGTGCTCAGCACTGAGGAATACAGGCCTCAGCTTCATACTGAGGAGCGTTTAAAGAAACATTTACATTTCTACAGCATATTTCACAACCTCAGGGTGAGTCAAAAGTGCTTTACAGTCAATATGGTACTTCTTTTGAAGTGCTGGCTGTGTCTCCTCTCATCAAAAGACAGTACCTCTCACAGTGCAGTACTCCGTCAGCAGCACACTGTCAATGTCAGTCTGGATACTTCTCAAGCTCTAGGCTGAGACTCAAACTCTTGACTCCCTGACTCAGACTTACTGAACTACTCGTAATACATTAAATACATCAGGCCACATTGGGCTGATGTTGAAGAAAACAAATGGTCAGAGGAAAAGTAAAATGCCTCTGTATTTGCTTACAAGCTGTTCGTCTCTGACATCATTCGGTTCTGGTGATTGAAGTGAAACATTGACCCTGTTTCTCCACATAGATACTACCATGACCCACTGAATGTTTCCAGCATTCTCTGCTTGTTCTGTGATTTTAGTTTACTATAGCTGTTTATTTATATGACTCTACATAATGTTATCTGTTCCTTGTGTTAACTTCTGTTTTGTGAACGTTGCAACGATGAAGGTGAGGTCTACAGAGTACTTTCTGGCTCATGCCCCTACTGTCAGCATTAAGCACAGCCAAGGCAGGTGTCAAGTCCATCAACAGTGTGTAAACTGAAGCAGCTGTTTGTGCCTTTGAGAAATTGTAATGACTATTTTACCTAATAAAGCAGGGAGTTTGAGAACCAGCTGTCTAAGGTTTAATTATAAAGAGCAACAAACCAGCTAATAAAGCACACCCCTGATTAAAACAAACGCCAGAATCTATAGACTTGCTGACATGCAATTAGTCGATTGTCAGCATCCTAGAAATTATCATCCTGTTTATTTTAAGTACTTCATCACCTTTGTAATATGGGTGAAGAAGAGAAATTAATCTGAATGCATTAAATGCTGTCAGATGCTCACCATTATTTCCAGCCTAATATGAACACCCCCATGTGAGTAATTCCTAAATGAGGTGAATCAGAGTGCAACACACTATCTTCTACTGCCACCTAATGGAGATGCGTCGTCAGCTCAGACATTGGTTATTGCAGGATTGTTTGTGTCAAAATTCCCCTCTACACCATCAGAACAAGGCATCAATCAACTCACTTTAAACTAGTTAATGCTGCTTTTTAAACAAAAGGGAGATGGATTTGACATTTGTACTAAAACAGATTATCTGGTCTCTTTTATTCTTTCATGAGATATGTCTATCGTTGGCTGGGCTAGCATTTATTACCTATTCCTAGCTTTTCCTTGAGAAGGCGATGGTATACCTACTGTGCTGTTTAGGAATTCCAGGATTTTGACCCAGTGCCTGTGAAGATGGTGTGTGGTTTGGAGGGGAACTTATATGTGGTGGTGTTCCGATGTATCTGCTGCCCTTGTCCTTCTAGATGGTACAGGTCATTTGTTTGGAAGGTGCTACTAAAGGAGCCTTGTCAAGTTGCTGCAGTGCATCTCATAGTTGACACATACTGCAGCCACTGTGCATCAGCGTTTTAGGAATTAATATTTAAGGTGGTGGATGGGGTGCAGACCAAGAAGGTTGTTTTATTCATTTATCTCAATGCTGATTGTGGAACCTTGCTGTGAACAAATTGGCTGCCAGATTTTCTAAAGTAACTACGCATCAAAAGTATTTAATTAGCTGTAAAATGCTCTTGGAAGTCCTGAGATTTTAAAAGTTACCAGAGAAATGCAGGTATTTCCTGGTCACCAAGATTCAATTACTGCTCCACACCAGACATAATTATTGTTCTAAAGCACACTTTAACAGAAAAAAAGTCTCCTGATTCAAATCAAACAAAGGTAACATTACCTTACGTTAGTCTTTCCTGGTACCCAGTGTAGCAGCAAAGGAAAACAGAGATTTTAGACTAGCTGATCCAGGGGCTAAATGTGTCTGAACATGCCACAAAGAGCAGTAAGATAATATTATCTGGCCTTTTCAATATAATCCTATCTATTGTTGCCACTGTCTCTATTAGCATCAGTGCACTGCAATATTTTTTGAGACATTTTCTTCACAATGCTTCATTGAGTATTATGTAATTCTGAGTCAAAAGGACCAGAAGATCACACGTTCGATCCCCAGAGTTTGCTGATCTAAGCAGCACTGTAGCAATAGGAACTCTACATTTGGAATCAGAAACCCTGAGTTAAAGAGGGAATTGAATCAGCAAGTTTCCTAAATCATGAACCAGTGCCAGCCACCAGTGAGAAGCAGTGGATTCTGCTGCAAGGTGATTTTTTTTAATGCATTCACAGGATGAGGGCGTCACTGACCAGGCAGCATTTATTGCCCATCCCTAATTGCCCAGAGGGCAGTTGTGAGTCAACCACATTACTGTGGGTCTGGAGTCACATGTAGGCCAGAGCGGGTAAGGATGGCAGTTTCCTTCCCTAAAGGACATTAGTAAACCAGATGGATTCTTTGGATCAACAGTCCAGCGATAATACCACTAGGCCATCACTCTTTGTCCTCTTTGCTCTCGAAGAACTGAAATGACATATGCGAAAGCTTTGCCTGCGGTATTAACCAGTTTAAAATAAACGGCTTAATGTCTCAGTTATAATGCTGGAGTGAAGCATTTGATGCCAGCATCTTAAGTTATTTGCAATGGAGTCAGAAAATATCTTAAATGAAGTCTAAACACATGCATGTAAAGTGGGGATAGGGCAATGCCTGTGATGTGCATTTGATGGAGGAAAGCATCTCAAGGTGCTTCTTAGAGGCATTAGCATAAGGAAGAACTGTTAAAATAGTATGGCTGCAAAAATGTGATAAAAGACTGAATCTTACATGTGTAAGTTGTGTCGAGTTTTTTTGGAGGGATTCTCACCATATCTTACCAAACACATCTCATTAACTACCTACACTGCCCCAGTGGCTTCCCTCACATCTGATTTGAGTCTCACATTACCACATGCCATAGCTGCTGAAAGACCAGTATTCTGTGCGCCTGCACCATATTTAAAAGTCTGCTGTTCCCCTGGACAAGCATTGGCAATTGTATTGCCCCTCGACAGTAGCATAATGGCATAATAACCACAAAGCCATGCTGCTCAAACACATAGCTGGCATGGCTGACATTCCCTTGTACATACAACTCCATTCTCTCAGCCTTGCTACTGTTTAACCACCACACCAAGCACTTTACTTGTCTGTAGTTACATTCCATCTAAATACCTTCTCTAGGTGACCTCTAATCTGCCCTCGGTGCCCACTGTAGACCTGCATCTTGTTATTGGGAAATATCACACAGACAAACAACTGGGCATTCCAAACACGAGCATTTATTTACAGCCAGCAAAAGCGAACACAAACTAACCAATATAGCCTGAAGTTCACCTCCACAATGCAAACCAAATGCTAGCATCATGACCAATGACGAGTGCATGATGAACTGCTGCAACCGGCTCTTGTCTACTGGAAGCAGGTGTCCATCAGGTCCTGTCTGCCAGTAGCGCTCAACACAGCCGAGCTGTCATGGACAAGGACAGCTTCCTTTTTACTGGAAACTGCTCTCGTTCCCCAAGTTCCTCACCATCCAGCACATCACCTCACTGCTCCAACTGGGCATAGCACAGCACACCAGGACGATGTGGTGTATTCTGTCTGGACTACACCGGAGGACACTCCCAGACCAATCCAGGCAGTGGAATCACATTTTCAGTAACCTTATTGTCTGCTATAACACGGCCAAGGTCAAAGTGCAGGTGACATTATGTCTGTGATCCGCATCAGTCAGGGAATGCTCAATGGTGTCACGAGCCATGGTTGCAGTGGATAGCCCATGGCCCCCAGTAACCAACCTTGGAAGGCAGCTCGTCCCTCAAACACATCAGGTACATGGGAGTGCTCCAGGACGTAGGAATCGTGGCAGCTGCCAGGGTAGTGGGCACACTCCTCCAGGAAGTGTTAACAGTGATCACAGATCACCTGAATATGAATGGAATGGAACCCCTTCTTGTTGATGAATTCCAGTGTTGTGATATGCACGTCCCTGAACTATCAACAGACCAATCTCCAGGACCATATTCACTTCAGATCTCCGACCATCTTCAACGAGTAGCTTCTAGACATGACTGACCAGACCCTAACCACTGTGCTTGTAGCTTCCTGACTGATGATACACAATTCCCCTGACTGCTGGTGTTAGCCTACAGGACTGACCGTTGCCAACTCCCTGAGCTGCAGTCAGACATATCCCCTGACTGTGAGTGGCCTAAATTGACAACAGATCATTGCCAAGCCCCTGGACTGAATGTGGACTGTGCCCTTAACTAACAGAACTGGGTCCCCCTGACTGAGAGTGCACCCCCCCCCACCACTTCCCCCCACCAACCGGACTGAGGATTAGACTCCACCAGTTTCTGACACAGCCATTTGGTTGAATAAACATTCAGTGTGTTCTTCCTGGTTCAGCCTTTCAATGCAAGCGCAATCCAAAGCAGCCATGCTTGCGGTGTATCAGTAAAGTGCCATGATGGCTGTGAGGGGTTGGCCATTGCCAGATGCCAATATTTATTGATGAAAGGAGTTTGCTGCTAGTGACTGTGGCTTGTGCCCTGAGATGCTGCTGGGTGCCAAGCAACATGGAGGCTCCTCATAGCCAGCAGCAAGCTGAAGTTGCCAAGTAACCTCTCTGATTTCCATGTCAAGATATTCAGATATCTAGCCGGTTTGGTATGTTTGGTGAGATAGGAAAATGCATATTATGTAGGCGAGTTGCAGTGTTAACCTTACTTGGCAATTTGCCACTGCCTAGCGAGAAACCTGCTATGCACCTCAGTAAAAGCATAAAAGATGCAGCGAGATACTCCCTACGTTGAGATAGGCCTTACCAGACTTCTTGTCCAATTCTCACCACAGTTCATGTCACTGAGGTGACGTAAGATTCCAGCATGGATTTTGTGTCTTCAAGTAGGAAAGGGGAGTGAAGGGAGAGGTGTTTAGGGAGAGAATTACAGAATAAAAGATCTAGATGGCTGAAGACACAGCCACAAATAGTGAAGCAAAGGGTGACGAGATGTACAAAAGAGCAACAGGCATTAAAGCAGAGAGTTTGGCAGGAGGGTGACACATGGAAGGGAGGAAGTATTGAGTAAATTTTTACAGTATATCTGACACCATAGAAAGGAGACATGGGATAAATTCTTGCCTCTCTCCATTTTTAAGTATGTCCTTAAAACAAGGGTATGGGGTTTTACAGGACTTTCCAAACTTCCCAGTTATGTGAAATTCCCTACTAAATATTAGTTAGCAGGGTCTCAGACAAAGCAAATCTCTGTTTCCAACAGATCTGCTTCCTGGGTCAATCTGAAGTACTGAACTTACTTGTGTGGTCCCCAGGCAAAATACCCCCTTATAACAATGAAGCTAACCTTTCTCTGCCTTGCTGGTGAACCACAACAGAAACCTGTTCCACTTTTATCCCTTCCTGGGGGGAGTGCCAAAAACTGCTGTTACAAATGGAAGAACTTGGGTTCTCAACAGCCAGGCTAATGCATACAGACAGGTCTCTTCAGTGCATGGCATTCTATGTAAAATATAAGTTCCAGTGATATCTGCAATCATCTTGAGACAATCAAGGCTGCAGCTGAACTGACATGAAAAGAATCTATCATTCAGCAGAGCTCGGATGTGCCTGTCTTTGTCAACCATCCGTACCACAATGAAATTGATTGATTGATTTGTTGTCATGTGTACCTAAGTACAGTGAAAAGCTTTGTTTACGAGCAGTACAGGCAGATCATAGTAAGCAACGATGTACAGATCAAAGGTTGTAAAAGACTTAGACAGAGGCATACTGGTTACATTGCACAGGGCATGCAACAGACGAGATCAACGTTAGCAAGATCAGCATTATTTCAGGCTACAGAGTCCATTCATCAGTCTAATAACAGCCGGGAAGAAGCTGTTCCTAAACCTGCTGCTGCGCATGTTCAAGCTTCTGTATCTTCTGCCTGATGGAAGAGATTGTAGGAGATCATTACCGGCGGCGGCGGGGAAGGGGGAGGTGGTGGTGGTGGTAGGGGATGGGTCTTTGATGATGTTAGCAGCCTTTCCGTGGCAACGAGCTGTGTAAACAGACTCCATGGATGGAAGGTTGGCTTCTGTGATGGTCCTGGGCACAGCAGTTGCCATACCAGGCCGTTATGCACCTAACAGTATGCTTTCAGTGGTGCCTCTGTAGAAGTTGGTGAGGGCTTCCATGAAACAAAACCAATAACAGCATTAAAGACATTTAATGGAGTCAGGAGCAGTGACTGTGGCTCAGGTCAGAGAGATTGCCAATCTAATACAAAATTCCATTAATGCCCCCTTGCTTAAATATTGAACTGCAACCCCTATAATGAGCAGTGCTAATAATTGAAGATTCTCACAAAATCATATGATGAGAACAGTCCCCTTGTGCCATCCATTGATTCCGAGGTGGCATGTAATGGACAATAAGGGGCAATGGTTCAGGATTTCTATCTTATTCCTGAGCTATTAGGTCAGCTCCCTTCTAAATTACAGAATGTGTCCATACCTCATTGTTCTAATTATACTAGATGTTAATTTATTCAAAGGAATAGGGAAAATTTTGGCTTTGTTTTTACTTTTAAATGGTAACTAATGTCACAATTCACTCTGGGAAGCACGCTGCTCAAGCCTGGCTACTCCCAGGGTCATCTCAAAGTTAAAGATTTAATCAAGTCACTCAAACTCCCCAGCTTTACTGCCTGATGAACTCAAGTCAACACAAAACACTGACCAGGTTTCTGCACTTAACAAGAAAATACTGTTTACTACAAGTAAATCAGTTGTAACCACAGGCAAAAAAATATGAATTATTAACTTATAACTCTCTACTTTAAACTTTGCCCCTTGTTAAACTCTTAAACTATATCATACCATCGGCAGCCCCTCACAGACACAGTTGACTCTCTTCCACTCTCAGGGTGAGTCTGTAGGTGGCTGTACAGAGCAGATTCTGTTATACATGGGGCAGGTGGTGATCATGGGTAGGGGTGGGTGGGGCGTTGGTGTGGTAGTGCGCTCCTTTCGCTGTTTTCCGCCCCAGTTTCTGCTTTTTCCCCGATGGCAAGTCTCCAAGTGTTTGACACCTTCCCGGATAATCCTCCCCCATTTTGGATCGTCTTGGGGCCAGTGATTCCCAGGTATCAGTGAGAATGCTGCACTTCCCCAGTGAGGCCTTGAGGGTATCACTGAAACGCTTCCTCCATCCACCTGGGGCT
The DNA here is from genome assembly GCF_021869965.1 of Rhincodon typus. NCBI lineage: Eukaryota > Metazoa > Chordata > Chondrichthyes > Orectolobiformes > Rhincodontidae > Rhincodon > Rhincodon typus. Next base: position 7,710,448 of record NC_063372.1, read on the forward strand.
TGCCTGCCGTTTCGGAGCTGGGGGTAGAGCACCAGATTGGGCAATGTCGTGTTGGTCATGTGGACAATGTGCCCATCCCATCGTAGCTGATCAACGGTAGTCAGTGTCTCAATGCTGGGGATGTTGGCCTGGTTGAAGATGCTGGTGTTGGTGTGTCTGTCTTCCCAGCAGATTCGCAGGATCTTGCACAGGCAGCGTGGTGGTACTGCTCCAGTGCCTTGAGGTGTCTGCTGTAGACAGTCCACGTCTCAGAGCTATATAGGAGGGCAGGAACCACCACAGCTCTGTATACCATGAGCTTGGTGTCGGATCTGATGTTGTTGTCTTCAAACAGCTTTTTCTCAGACAGCCGAAAGCTGTGCTACCACACTGGAAACACACATGTAGGCAGACTTAGACAAGCAAAAACCACAGATGTTATGGGTGGAGAAAATAATTATTCGGGGAACAGAGTTCATAGCACCAGTCTACAGAATTCCATAAGGTGTCTTTTTGCCTCTTTCAAGTCATTCTGCTCACTGACCATCTTCATGTCAAGTCCCCTCAGTTCTTTGCTGAAGACAGAAAGTGGTTGCCACTCTAATTGTTCAGTCGCTCAGTCATTGGTTACAGGCAGCAGTTTATGGACAAATAGTGAATGAGTATAACTAGCTAACTTACAATTCTTCATTACTTCTCTGCAAGGAGAGAAAGGATGCTGTAGTTTTAGAGTGTGGAGGCTTTCTGCTGCTATATTGTTGACATACAGGTTGTCTACTTGTCCAGGAGCGAGTCAGAGAGTTGTCATACTGAGCACTCATGACACACACAACTGGTCCGACTGAAAAAAAAATCAACAGACCATCCCTAAGCAAAACCACCTTGAACACACAGGCATAGTGTCAATGAGTCCAGGCATCCTCCGCCACTGCTTTAAAAAGACAAAAATGTACTTTTTGTTTTTAATTGTTCATTCATAGAATCTGGGCATTGCTGGCTGAGTCAGTGTTCATTGTCCATCCCTAGATGACTTTGAGAGGGTGTTGCCTCCATGAACCACGGCAGTCCCTTTGGTTTTGGTAGACCTATAAAGCTGTTAGGGAGGGAGTTCCAGGATTTTGACCCAGCAACCCTGAAGGAACAGCAATATATTTTCCAAGTCAGGACGCTTGGAGCAGAATTTGCAGGTTGTGGCCTTCCCACGTACTTGTTGTCCTTCTCAATGGCAGTGATTATGGGTTTAGAAGTTGTTGTCCAAGGAGCCTTTGCAAAATATAACTCACAGTGAGTTCTAGTAACTTGTTTTAAAACTTCAATATATTCTGCCATGGTTTTCTTGGTTTCAAGCAGTATCCTTTCCCCATTTTGGTCCACATTCCAAAAATAAACACAAATAAAAAGATGTGCTTTTTACATAAATTGATACTCTAATTGCAGGTTGATGGTGATGCTGCAGTTACATTTTTTAACCTCATTTCTTCCAACCTCTCCTAAATTCCTTTCTGGACTGTAACCCCACAGAGGCACTCAATCTTCGAGGTTTAATTGAGCCCAAATGACAAGAACAACCTTTATATAACACTGCTGACATACAAAACATCCCAGGGTACTTAACAGGAGTGATTAACAAAGAAAGTTTGACACAGAGCCACACACGACATTAGGACAAGTGGCCAAAAGCTTGGTCAAAGAGGTAGGTTTTAAGGAATTTCTGAAAGTAGAAGAGTGAGATAGAGATGTGGAGAGGCTTAGAGAGGGAATCCCAGAGTGTAGGGTCCAGACAGCTTGAATTCAAAGAGTGTACATATCTTGGATAGGTGACTATTTGTCTGATTTTATACTAAACAGTTCAGATTTCAGTGCATCTGTGCCTACTCTGGTATCAGAGCACCTAGGTACAGTTTTTTGAAACTTGCATTGCCCACAATGAAGAAAGATCTGCTTATTCGCACGGTCCTGCTGACCACTCTGGAGATGATTCCAAAATTAATAATATCAAAATCAAGCAGGTAGAAGTTGCTGGGTTCCAAACTGTAACCCTACCAGCCTTATTGGTTAAATGTATTATCATTTCCAGGTCGGTGATTGAACCCACAAGAAAAGGAGATCCTGGACCTCCCCTTCATGGCTGCCCTCAATGTTACACAATGTTGTCTAACCAGCCACATTGGCTGACATGAACTCATTTGTTCAAAATAATTTCCAGGTCTTTATGATACTGTATCAAAGCACTTATATTAGTTGTTAGTACAGTTACTCTTAGCAATTATCACTTGACCTTAATCAAAAATGGGTTTAGTGCCTGCTATTATTAATATTGGCAGGCCTTAAGGTCATAATTATATTTGCCCTTGCATGTGTGCATGCACAGGAATTGGTGGGCCAGGTGTTTGGTGTTTCTACAGTATTCCTGGCCTTCCCTGGCGGCCATCCTAACTTTGGGGGGCTTTTGAGACTGGACGTGATTGCAGAGATATAGATGAGTGTAAGGCTATGGAGAGCTTTAAGAATGAGGATGAGGATAAGAATTTTAAAATCATGGCATTGCCAGATTGGGAACCAATGCCAGTCAGTGAGCAAGGGGGTGATGGGTGAACAGAGCTTCGCACATGTGAGGATACAGGCAGTTGGATTGTTGTACACTACTAAATGTGGAAGGTATCACTGCCAAATCGGACCTTGTTCTCGAGCTCAATTAGAGATCAGTAGCCCTGATTTTCTCCTTCCTGGTCTTGGATTACTGAAGTCAACTGGATCATTCTGCTTAAGATGAGTTAACTCAGCACAGATTGAAAATTGAGCTTGCCAGTTACCTCACCTGTATTTCTCAGTACTGCACCACATATGTCGCTGAGAAATAAGCTCAAACAGAGTGCTTAATAGAACCCTTGAGCTGCCAATATAGAATCACAGAATCCCAACAGTGCAGAGGAGACCATTCAGCCTCCAAAGAGCATCCCACCCAAACCCAGACCCCCCACCCTATCCCCATAAACTCACATTTATCATGGCTAATCCATCTAGACTGCATAAGCACAGGGCAATTTAGCACTTCCAATCCACCTAACCTGCACATCTTTGGATTGTGGGAGGAAACCCACACAGACATAGGGAGAACGTGCAAACTCCACATAGACAGTCACCCAAGACTAGAATCGAACCCAGGTCCCTGGTGCCATGAGGCAGCAGTGCTAACCACTGAGCCACTGTGCCACCAATATCATCTCATAGGGTCTATAGGTGTAAGGCTGGAAAAGTTCAGCAGGTCAGACAGCATTGGAGAAGCAAGAAAGTCAACGTTTCCAGCCAAAACCCTTTGTCAGGACTGGGAGAGAGAGTGGAGCCCAGAAATAAATGGGTGGATGGGAGTTGGGGGAAGGGTAGAAGAGATGGTGATAGGTGGATGCAGGTAGGGGGTTATTGTGATTGGTCCTTGGGAAGGGTGGAACGGATAGGTGAGTAGGAAGATGGACAGGTTAGGTCAGGTCAGGGAGGTGAGGGGGACGGAGAGGGCTGGACATGGGATAAGACTGGGGGTGGAGGGATTTTGAAGCTGGTGAAGTGAATGTTGAACTATTTCTGGAGGCACTAGAGGTATTGTAGATAATGATTGTCACAGTTGGGTCAAAATTGTGAAGTTCTGAAAGTTATTTGGAGTCCAAGGGGGATGAGCTGGCTCTGTAGTCAGGCACTGAGGAAGGAGAGGTGACTGTAGTAGCAAGATTGCTTCAGAATGTGGTTGAAGAGCTTCAGGGCAGAGGAGGCAACTGGGGTGGGGGATGGGGGGTGGTTGCAGTGGGAGAGAGATTCACTGAGCTCTCTTCGGAGGGTGGAGGAAAATTCCTTCAAGGTGGGCATTCTTAGAACAGACTTCGCAGCGTTGGTTTTCAGTGACTTGGAGACAATAAGGACTGCAGATGCTGTCTGACCTGCTGTGCTTTTCCAGCCTCACACCTATAGACTCTGGCTTCCAGCATCTGCAGTCCATCATCTCAAAGGGTTCCTGCTTTAAGCTTGGTCCATTTTCTGGCATCCTCAGCTCTGAATCAGAGTGTTTGCAGTTGATATTTCAATGCAGTATTTAGGGTTGGGGTGCTACACTGTCAAAAATGCTTGTTGTGTTCTGTCTTACGGTCAGTATATCAGTATACATTTAAGAGACATGCTTATGATATCATTACTGTGTCATAACATGCAACCTAGGGTATAAAGATCTCACACTCTATCTTACCTCAAATCATTTGAGGCATGACACTCTACTGGAACCATGCTCCCTTGTTCTAAACTAATAGCTTAATATTTACCCACATACTTACGTGCCTGAGGAAATATAATGTTCGGACCAAATAGTTACTTGTAATAAACATAAATTGCTGGAAAAACTCAGCAGGTCTGGCTGCGTCTGTGCAGAGAGAGCAGAGTTAATGTTTCGGGTCTTGTGACCCTTCTTCAGGACTAATTATAGCTAGGAAAATGTTGGTATATATGCTTTAGATGGGGCGAGGGGAGCAGAGAGGAGTAACTGACAGGTGGAGATGTGGAGCCCGGAAAGAGAGAGAATTGCAGTTGGGCAGACAAAGGAATGGGTAATGCTGTTAATGTGCAAACCAACCAGCAAGTTCAGGGAGTAATGAATACACAGATTTTGTTGATTGATTTACAATGTTCCATCATTTACTTTACACAAATGACATTTTGCTCTTAATCTCCCACTTATTTTTAAAAACTGCTTTTAACTGCCCATTCAACTCACAACAAGTTAAGGATTTGTAACTGAAAACACAAGTATTCTTCGAACAATGTAACAATTACTTCTGCCACTGAAGGCGTGTGGAGGTAATTTTTTTGACACTGCTTGTTAGTCTGTTTGTCAATAATATATCTCAAATACTAATGGATTAATTTCAAAGGAAACTTGGTACACAAATACGGTATGGCCTAAGAGGAAATGTTTAGTTTTTGATGAAGGCACAGATCTGGATCCAGATTCTGGGATTCTTTAAAGATAGGGCGCATTGGCTATTTTTTTATAATGTCGTATGCTGTTTGGATATGGAATGTCTCAGGAGCTGAGGTGCAATTTGTCACAGCTGTCAAAACGTGAGCAGAACTTTCAGAGTAGGTTCAAATTACTGCAGATACTGGAATTTGGACCGAAAGCAACAAATGCTGGAGATCACAGCAGGTCAAACAGCATCCGTGGGGAGAGAGCAAGCTTAAGTTTCCAGTCTAGATGATTCTTCATTGTCAGAGATGCCACTGTGGAGATATGCGGTTGATATTTCAATGCAGTATTTAGGGTCGGGCGGCTACACTGTCGAAGATGCCCACATTGAAGAGGGACCATTGTGGGGAACCATAACAATAGTGCCATCGAGATGAAGAGTTATCTAAACTCGAAACGTTAGCTTGCCCTCTCTCCGTGGATGCTGTTTAAGCCGCTTTGATCTCCAGCATTTGTTGTTTTCAGAGTAGGTTGTTGGATGTGGACTGCCTGAAGCATCCTCAGCGACGTGGAAATTCCTAACAAAAAGTTTTTTTTCCCCCCACTTTGCAGTTACAGAGAGTATCAACTAAGGAAATTCTCAAAGAAGTGCAATTACATCAAATTAACACAGAGTGGCAGTGTTCCATTGAATTCCGGTTTTGTTCGTTTCTCATACCGAACCTGATTTCAATCGAATTTATTGCCCTTCCCCATTATTCCTGTGTTTTGTGTTTAATGCTTAAATGTCATTGGTTAAGGTTGTTTTTCGTGAAGGTTCCCGATGCCCTCATCATGCTATTTTCAGCTCATACTTGCTGGAAATTGTAATTGTATTTGAGCTGAAGGGTGCAGGAAAGTGTCTAAATAGCAGACCATGCCAGCAAGATGCCTCACTTCAGCACAATTTAACCCATTGTATGTTTGTACACTAATCACAACAAGTCATTTCAAGGCTAAAGCGTTTGAGAGACATCAGCGACAAATATGGGATTTGAAGAAGGGGACGTCACCAAAGGTTTACTTGGAAGAACACACTGCCCTCCCCGCAGAACGTGCAGCCCTCCGCTCCCTCCGCTCCAATCCCAACCTCACCATAAAACCTGTGGACAAGGGAGGCGCAGTTGTAGTATGGCGCACTGACCTCTACATCGCCGAGGCCAGGTGCCAACTCTCCGACACCTCCTCCTACCGCTCCCTTGATCATGACCCCACCCCTGAGCACCAAACCCTCATCTCCCAAACCATCCACAACCTCATCACCTCAGGTGACCTCCCACCCACGGCCTCCAACCTCATCGTTCCCCAACCCCGCATTGCCCGCTTCTATCTCCTTCCCAAAATCCACAAACCTGACTACCCTG
>NC_063372.1:7716874-7717233 GCF_021869965.1 Rhincodon typus
CCCCACCAAACTGATCTCCAACTATCTGGACTCCATTTTCTCCCCCTTGGTCCATGAACTCCCTACCTATGTCCGTGACACCACCCACGCGCTCCACCTCCTCCAGAACTTCCAATTCCCCAACACCTCATCTTTACCATGGACGTCCAGTCCCTCTACACCTGCATTCCCCATGCAGATGGCCTAAAGGCCCTCTGCTTCTTCCTGTCCCGCAGGCCCGACCAGTCCCCCTCCACTGACATCCTCATCCGCTTAGCCGAACTCGTCCTCACCCTCAACAACTTCTCTTTCAATTCCTCCCACTTCCTACAGACAAAGGGGGTAGCCATGGGTACCCGCATGGGCCCAAGCTACGCCTG
>NC_063372.1:7717733-7730444 GCF_021869965.1 Rhincodon typus
TCTGTCTCTCTCTGGGTGAATGGGGGAAGTGTTTCTGTCTCTCTCTCTCTGCGTGAATGAGGAAGTGTTTCTGTCTCTCTCTCTCTGTGGGTGAATGGGGATGTGTTTCTCTCTGTGGGTGAATGGGGAAGTGTTTCTGTCTCTCTCTGAGTGAATGGGGACGTGTTTCTGTCTCTCTGGGTGAATGGGGAAGTGTTTCTGTCTCTCTCTCTGTGTCAATAGGGAAGTGTTTCTGTCTCTCTCTGGGTGAATAGGGAAGTGTTTCTGTCTGTCTCTCTCTCTCTCTCTCTGGGTGAATGGTTAAGTGTTTCTGTCTGTCTCTCTCTCTCTCTCTGGGTGAATGGCTAAGTGTTTCTGTCTGTCTCTCTCTCTCTCTCTGGGTGAATGGGTAAGTGTTTCTGTCGCTCTCTCTCTCTCTGGGTGAATGGGGAAGTGTTTCTGTCTGTTTCTCTCTCTCTGTGGGTGAATGGGGGAGTGTTTCTGTCTCTCCCTCTCTCTGGGTGAATGGGGAAGTGTTTCCGTCTCTCTCTGGGTGAATGGGGAAGTGTTTCTGTCTGTCTGTCTGTCTCTCTCTCTCTCTCTCTTTCTCTGAGTGAATGGGGAAGTGTTTCTGTCTGTCTCTCTCTCTCTCTGGGTGAATGGGGAAGTGTTTCTCTCTCTCTGTCTGTCCGGGTGGATGGGGCAGTGTTTCTGTCTCTGTCTCTGTCTCTGTCTCTGTCTCTGTCTCTCTGGGTGGATGGGTAAGTGTTTCTGTCTCTCTCTCTTTCTGGGTTAGTGGGCAAGTGTTTCTGAATCTCTCTGTTTGGGTGAATGGGGACATGTTCTGTGTCTCTCTCTGGGTGAATGGGGAAGTGTTTTGCTGTCTTTTCTTATCCTTCTGTGGTTGATTTGAGGAAATGTTTCTGTGTGTGGGTGAACAGGCACCTGCTTCCTCTCACATTTCCCTGTCTTTCTTCCATGTTGTGTGTTGGGAAATCTCTTGCTCTGTCTTAAACAAATAAGGTCTGTTTTCCATTCTCTCCCTGGGTGAATTCGCATCTGTTCTCTTGACCCGAGTGGGAATGCTTTCTTTGTCTGGATACCTGACATTTTTATTTTCCTCATGCCACTTTCAAATTTAACACTTGTCACTAAATTTGTGGCAAATTTCTGAGGAAAAGCAATTTGACCAATGAAATATCAAAGGCAGAGAACAGAATTTAAAGGGAATTTTAAGAATATGAGAATGAGGACTATGTATGTTTTTTTGAAGAAGGCGATACAGATTGAATGTAGCTCACGAACATGTCGTTGCATCCCTGGATAGAAACCCAGAAACGATGGGCCTGATCTGATGGAAAACCTTCCCCTAAATAGGATGAGTGGCACGGTGGCTCAGTGGTTAGCACTGCTGTCTCACAGCGCCAGGGACCCAGGTTCAGTTCCACCCTTGGGTGACTGTCTGTGTGGAGTTTGCATGTTCTCCCTGTGTCTGTGGGGGTTTCCTCCCACAGTCCAAAAATGGTGAAGGTTATGTGGATTGCCCGTAGTGCTCAGGGATGTGTAGATTAGGGGGATGGGTCTGGGTGGGATGCTCTGAGGGTTGGTGTGGACTTGTTGGGCTGAAGGGCCTGTTTCCACACTGTAGGGGTTCTATGGTAGAATGAAAGAAGTTATATTGGCAATGTATGTAATCAGATCCTCAGCACATTGTGTACCTTTTGGAAGGTTGTTATTTTAGCAACTGTCACAGCAAATTTCCACAAACAGTGAGATAAATGGTCAGATGGCCTGTTTTTATGGGGGAAGTTAAGGGAGGACAATTAGCCAGAAGACTGGCATAACTGCTGATTCTTTAAATACCGCAATGAAATGTCACCTTAGAAGGTCAGGGATGGTTTTACATCTCAAATGTTAGCAACTTTGAGAGTGCAGTGCTAACTTTGTACTGCATTGAAATGTCAGTTCAGAAAATGAGGAATTAGGTTTAAATCCACCATCCCCAATTCTGAGTGAGGCTGACCAATGCCAGGTTGACAGTTCTTACACAAACTGTAAATGATGGGGGTTGGCAAATTATAGCATTAGAGAACCGAAAAACCTCTGCTGATCAGACAGCAATTCTGTCTGTTAAGGATGTGTTTATATCACAGAGTGTCAAACAAGAAAGTGTGAAGCAAGACTGATGTTACCAGATGGTGAGCAATAGAATCACTGAACTGGATTGGCTTTGAGGCTCAGAGCAAGGCTTATCACAAATACACATCAGTGACAGCCAGTCAGGAGGCAGTCACAAGATCACTCTTCTTACCACTTACCAGCATTTCTGTAAAATGATCAACAAAAAGATGCCTTCACATAGCGAGAGAAATCAGAATCCTTTCTGATACTGAAGCGTGTTGATTGAACCTCCTCGGTCTGGGGTACCAGCACTGTATCCATCCAAGGTGTAAATGATGAAAGGTATCTCCTGCTGATGTTTGTTACGATTCAGAGATCGAACGTGTTGGGACATTCCCAGTTGTGGTCTTTTCCACAAGAATAAAACTTTCCAATGTATGTATCCAGCAAAGGTATCATCCCAGAAATCACATCCATCAGAAACCCCTTTATATCTCCCCCCGGATGACTGACACATATTTAACACTGAACCAATGTGTACAGGTCAGTGTTACAAAACCAATTCCAAATCTTGCACTTGCTATTTGGATATCCTGGTTTCAGAAATTAATTGATTGTCGACGCACCAGTATTTATCTCCTGTGAACAAATAAATCTTGTAGTTTTTCCAAGGTTTTTGAAGCTTGATGGAGATCTGGAGAAGAGGTTCTTTGGAAAACTGAGGCTGTTCCAGTAGTTTCCATCCCATTGCCAAAAACCATCACCCTACAGAAAACAAATGATCTATTTAATTATTGTATCTGATTCCCTTTTGAACGTTCCTATTGAAACTGCTTCCATCATCCTTTCAGGCAGTACATTCCAGATCACATCAATTCACTGGACAAAAGAAATTTCCTCAGCATTCCCTCTGGTTCTGCTGATACTTTCCAACCTATGTTGCTCTGGTTACTGACTCTTCTGTCATTAGAAGTAGTTCCTCCTTGTCTACTGTATTTAAACCCCTCATGATTTTGAATGCCTCTAATAAATTTGCCCCTAACCTTCTCTAATCTAAGGAGAATATTCCCAGTTTCTCCAGTCTTCATACATTAACTGAAGTCCCACATCCTTAGTACTATTCCAATAAATCTCTGTAGCCTGATATCCTTCCTTAGCATAATTTATTGGCAGTTGTACTCAGTACCTTGTGATGAAAGATGTGTGCTTTATTTGTATTAATTTTTTAAAAAATGTTTGATTTCAAACTAATGGTATATGGGAGATGGTCAATATTTGTGAATGTGCTTAAAAATTAACAAGGTCGATGTTTCTGGAACGATGACTTGAAATCCATATATGTCAGAGAGCAACTGGCTGCAAGGTGTCCTGGAGTGTGAATAGAAATTTGTTTATACCATGGAAATTTATGACAGGAGAGAGAAAACATTCAGCCATTAGCTATAGCAACATCTAGAATGAACTAGGTTATTTTATTCAATTTAGCTCAAAAGCTTTTGTGATCAGTTTGAAGGATGCCTGACTAAAGTCAAATGGAGTTACAGTGTCTCATCAAAAAGGAGATTGTTCAAAACAGTTAAGGAAATCAGTCATCTTACTGAAAGTGTGTGGTTGTGAAACTTCCAGACCAGGTGTGTCTGGTTAGAAATCAGTTTTTCAAAGCTGAAAAAAAGTCTAAGACATCAGTTGTGTGAGTAATCAAGGAGTAGGCTTCACAGCTCACAGGCCAGAAACTGAGAAGCAGCAGTTAGGTCAAACCTACAGATGTGATAGGGTAAGAAAATTTCTCAGGATTTTCATGAACTGTAAAGCGATGGTGTTGGGGAATAGATGCAACTTGGTTTGCTGTGTGTCTTGAAATCTTTCAAACGATTATATTTAGATAGCTTGGTTTGTTTTATTTTATTCTTATTTATTTTGTGTAATAACTTGTATTTTATTGTTAGAAGTCACATGACGCCAAGTTATAATCCACCATTATATAATACGCTCAGAAAGCTTGTGATTTCAAATAAATCTGTTGGACTATAACCTGGTGTTGTCTGATTTCTGACTTTGTCCACTGCAGTCTAACACCGGCACCTCCACGTCATGGTTTATTGTTAGGCACACAAGTAAAAGCATACAAAATGTCTATCAAGCCAGATTTCATTCTGGGATCTGACTTGTCCAGTAGTAGCTACAGCTGAGATCACAACTACTACCATTTATAAGACAAGATCCTATATGCCTTTTTTTTAGAAGAGCATCCTCATCAATTATCCTTCACCTTCAAAAATTTAAGTGCATGAACCCTCTGGTCTTTTTCTTATTTCATCCCCTTTAAAACTATACCATTTACTTTATATTTCCTCTCCTCATTTATATTACTGAACTCAATGGAAGCTACGCAAATAGATCACAACTCGACTTAAGTGAGGGCAAGTTTTACTACCACAATTATTGTATTGTCTATCCTGAACTTTCTGGTGCTTTGATAGTAAGGTATGGGGTGGACAGTACATGGAGAGTCTGTTGGAGTTTCAGATAGGTGGACCAGATTGATCAAGGAGTCAGATGGAAGTATGGGACCCTCTGGAGTCAGCAGATCAGCTACTTAAGACCGTTGTGGGATTTTAAAGTTTTTTTTTCCACGCAGAAGGTCGTAGGGGTCTGAAACTCACTCCCTGAAGGGGTAGCCGAGACAGAACTGCTCAAAGAGTATCTAGAGGTTATACCTCAGGTGCTGTAACCTGCTGGGCAACAAACCAAATGCTAGAAAGTGGGATCAGGCTGAGATGATCAATTTTTGGCTAGTACAGATACACTCTGTGCTGTAAACTTTCTATGACTTTACAATTGGGGCAACTCGGAGAACACAACCTACAATTTCCTGAGTGCAATTATGAAGCAGTTGCTTGTACTATTCTGTTTGGAACTGATGTAAGGTATCTAATTGTCACAGCGTTTAATTGTCTTACACCCGTGTGCTCGCACCCATTACCACAGAGCCTGCGGCGATTTAAGTCCCCATACTCTGGGGAAGTAGGGATGGGCAATAAATAGCAGCTTGGCCAGTGAGATTCACACCCCAAACGTTAATCAAAAAATATTTAATTTCACTGCCACTCCTTTCAGGCCTTGGCTGTACATTATTGTACTGTACTGCTGGAACAGTGGAAAGATCGAACCTCAAAAATGAACAGCATGTGGCTGCTCTTCCATTGGAAGGCAGCATCTGGGTGGGAGGCAGACCATAAAGCATTCCCATACTTGGAAATCCTTTTTGTAGAACAAAGGTTTGGTAATTCTGCATTTTATAACAGAAGTGGAATAATTTGAACAAAGTGCAACTTTCACAGGGCCATTACTTTTGTTTGTAACTTTTCATGCAAATTTTAAGGCTGACAATTACCTATTATTATGAACTCAGTGAAGTAATCCAAGAGATGAATCGTGCCAATTGAAAAGATCCCAGGTTAACGCTCTATGCTGAGTCAGCAGATCTCAGTTAGGGGCAGTGCTGGTGGTGCAACAATTGCCCTGAACGCTAGTTGGAATAATTCTGACAGAATGTTGCAGGGAGGGGTTAAATTAGTCAAATTTCCAGCTCCACGTGGCTACCAGGCTTCACCTGTAGGGATTGTGTCTGTGGAACAGCAGCATTTCGGCTTTGTCACAATTTTCATTGCCTCCATCTCAGTTGATTACTGACATAAATTGTCCTGGCCAGATTGTGAATAGTTATGGCTATTTGGTGCTCATGCCAGTGTCTACAGGGGACAAACAGAAATAAAATGTTGCTCATAATTTATCTATTTAACTATTAAAATTATTTTTGAAACAAACAGTGAAAGTTTCTAAAGAGGGGACATCTGGATTCAAAATGTTAACTGTTTCTCTGCCAGAAATTCTCTGAATTTCTCCAGCTTTCTGTGTTTGTTTCAGATTTATAGCATCTGCAGTATTTTGCTACTACTAAAGTGAAAGCTTTATTTGAACTTGCATTTTACAAACAGTTCATACTGCTCCTACACCTGTCAACCGCCCTATTCTCAACAGCACCATGATAATACACCCACAGATAGTTTAGGTCTGAGCCTCGTTTGTCCTTATGACCGGAGTGCTTCTGTCCAAATATCCAGAGACAGGGAAGCTGAACATTGCCTGCAAGGATCTGGAGACGTAGAAAGGCAATTTGAGAATGAAGGAGACACAGGAGGATATCAGGAAAAAAAGAGAGAAATAACAGTAAAAGGGGAAATAAACCTCCAATGCAACAGATTTTTCACTAATCTCAAATTAGCTGCAATGGAACTTTGCATAAGGTTTATTTTAGTTTGCCATGTAATTGATTTCTTTGTATGCCCCCCCATGCTCCTCTCCACAAAAGTACTGTTCCTGTTCAGACAGTCCTACAGATATTTCTCTCCACTCTCTGATAGACTTTCTGCACGTGCAAGTGCAAACAGTGATTGCCAGTATGCTATCCAACTGCAGAAGGCATCATATTCAAATCCAGTCTGGTCTGCAGACACTCTTAAAGAGAGACTTATGAGAAAGCAATGAGCAGTTGGATGCTTGGCTGATTTTTAGGCTCCCCAAGACAGATGGTTGCTTACCTACGTACATGCATAAATACCTGCATATATTGAAGACATTGGTGCCAGTAGTGCAGAATTGAGCCATCATGAAGTCACTACCCAATTTAGTTGCGCATGAAAATCATGGAGATGGAAATCCAGGCAGTGTAAAATAGGCTACAGCTTTGCTATTGCATGTCACCAGGCCATTGGCAAGCATACATTTTACCCTTGTAAGTCTGCACTCCTGCACAGTAGTGAAAACAGTGAGTGTAACCAGACCATCATCCCTTAATGCTGAGCAAATTGGCTGAAAGCCTGGTTAATACCTTTCATGATCATCCTCCTGAAGAAACTAAAGTTTCACATTATTTTCCATAACACATTAATTCACTCAGGAATGTCAGCAATATTTTGCAATAACTGCCAACTGAAGCATCCCACAGCTACTCAGCACTGGGGAGGTAGAAATAATAAGTCTAAAGCCCAGTGATTGCTTGCACATGTTATAGCTGGGGCTTGCAACTGAAGTCACAAGTTAAAGAGACAGCCACCTCACCATGCAGCCTTATGTGAGAATTTGTTTCTTAAAAATTCAGAGCGAGAAGATCAGCAGAAATGTCAGATTAAGAAGCAAAATATATAGACAAAAGGAATCTTCAAAGCCAGATTTATTTCTATTGAAAACAGGAAATAGATTGTGCTTTGGAATTAGTTCAAAAACATGACTGTTTAAAAAATGACAAGTCTGGATAGTCAGAAGTGACCTACAGATGGCAGTATCATTAAGTCTTAAAAAAAGCTCTAATATCTGTAATACTGCAAGAGCAATTGTCATTATAAAAAGGTATATTTTCTTCTTCTGCTTCTGTGCTCCAGATAGTTTTCAGTGGCGTTGAGTGAGATAAATGATGTAACCATGCAAAAATGTCTACTAGCTGAGGCCCAGCTGGACTTCAAACAGGTACTACAGCTGGCTTTATCATTGCAAAACGCAGCAAGTGGAGCATGAGAGTTACAGGGTACTCCGATGGAAGTGGACACCCTCACCAGTCCAACTGAGCTTAGGGAACACCACTCAAGTGAAGGCAATTGCACAGCCTCACTCAGGACATATCCTGAACAGTCAGCCCCCAGCACAAAGCCAAGTCTCGGCCAAAAGGTTAAAATTTTCTTCAGGATCCAGGCCAGCAAGCCGTTGTAGTTACTGCCAGTATGGAGACTCAAGACAGCTGAAGAGTTCCACTAGACCTAAATCAAGTAAGAAAACTCATAGGATGGTATCCAGGAGAGTGCACACCCTGGATAGCCCACCTACATCTAGTTTGGTGTAGTTAAATTGCTTAGCAACAGCCAAATCCAAACCAATCAAAATAAATTTGAATCAGAGATAGTAGGAACTGCAGATGCTGGAGAATCCGAGACAACAAGGTGCAGGGCTGGATGAACACAGCAGGCCAAGCAGCATCATAGGAGCAGAGAGGCTGACGTTTCGGGCCTAGACCCTTCATCAGAAAAGGGGGGAGGGGAAGGGGGTTCTGAAATAAATAGGGAGAGAGTGGGAGGTGGATAGAGGAGAGGATAGGTGGAGAGGAAACAAACAGGTCGAAGAGGCGGGGATGGAGCCAGTAAAGGTGAGTGTAGGTAGGGAGTTAGGAAGGGGATAGGTCAGTCCAGGGAGGACGGACAGGTCAAGGGGGCGGGATGAGGTTGGTCGGTAGGAGATGGAGGTGCGGCTTGAGGTGGGAGGAGGGGATAGGTGGGAGGAAGAACAGGTTAGGGAGGCAGGGACGAGCTGGACTGGTTTTGGGCTGCGGTGGGGGGGAGGGGAGATTTTGAAACTTCTGAAATCCACATTGATACCATTGGGCTGCAGGGTTCCCAATCAAAATAAATGTCTGGTTAAATGGCGACCTGGTTCTAATGGAGGTTGGTACCAACACGGCTGTATCAGTGATCGTAGAATCAGTCTAACAAAATTCACTCAGGACTCCACCCCCAAGTCTGCATAAAGGTCTCAGCTAGACTGGGAACCTATACCGGGGAACCTTTACAGATTAAGGGTACAATATCGGTTCTGGTCTCTTACGAGAAGCAACTGATTCAGCTACCACTGGTTGTAGTAAAAGGCTCGGGCCCAAGTCTGATGGAGCGAAATTGGTTGAGAAAGATTCACCTAGATTGGCTCAACATTTTTTGATTAGAAAATGGCTGCCTGATTAAACACCCGCCTGATTAAAATACCCAGAGGGACTACTAAAGGAGTCAAGGCCGTTTGCATGTTGACCAGGAAGCAAATCCACGATTCTGCAAGGCCCATCCAGTGCCATTTGCCTTATGGGCAAAAGTAGAGGCAGAAATCAGGAGGCTGGAAAGCGAAGGAATCATCAAACCAGTCCACTTTGTGGAATGTGCAGCACCAGTCGTACTGATTGTGAAGCTCGATGGGTGGGTTTGCCTTTGTGGGGATTTTAAACAAATGGTAAACCACTTCTCTTGGCTGGATAAATACCCAATCCCTTACATTTATATGCAAAGCTGGGTGGGAGGTGCTGTCCTTCATGGAGCTGGACATGAGCCACACCTACCTGCAATTACGACTGGATAAGGAGTCCCAGAAGTATTCTACAATTAATACCCATAAGGGTTTGTACCAATTTACAAGACTGCCATTTGGGGTGGCATCAGCCTGCGCCATTTTCCAGCAGACCATGGAGAACATTTCACAAGGGCTACCCCACATTGCCATTTATCTGGATGACGTGCTAATAACAGGGACAGCCAATAAAGAGCACTTCGACAACTTGGGAAATAGCCCTTAGATATTTCTCCCAGGTGGGCGCACACCTTAGAAGGGAAAAATGTGTGTTCTAGGCCCCCCCCAAGTGACCTACTTGGGCTACAGGGTTGGCAAGACTGGGTTACGCCAATTGGAAGATAAAGTGAGGTCGATCAAAGGTACCCCCACTGTACTGGAGCTTGGGTCTTTCCTTCATTTAGTGAAATATTATGGAAAATTCATACATAACCTGGCCCCCTTACATCTGCTGTTGAAAACGGTCAGCCTTGGAAATGGTCCTGTAGCCAAGACGTAGCCTTTAGGGAAGTGAAGAAGCAGCTATCATCGTCTAACGTGTTGGCCCACTATGATCTCAAGCCAGATCTGGTATTGACATGCGATGCCTCCCTGTGCCATAATCGGGGTAGTGCTGGCTCACAGATGATCCAATAGAGAGGAACATCCAATAGCATGTGCCTCCTGGACCTTAGCTGATGCCAAATGCAAATACACCCAGATAGAGAAGGAAGGTTTGGTGGTCATAGTTGGTGTGAGAAAGTTCCACCAGTACCTTTATGAACGTAAGTTTGTAAAAATAACAAACCACAAACCCCTGCTAGGGCTACTTAAAGAGGACAAGGCCGTGGTGTCCATAGCTTCTGGTTGAATTCAGTGGTGGGCTCTCATTCTAAATGGGTACAATTACAATTTGGAAAACTGTCTGGGAGGCCACATGGTAAACGCGGATGTCTTGAGCCACCTCCCACTGGCAGATACACCACTGGCGGTGCTGCCACTGGAAGAGTCCGTTCTCGTTTTAAACTTTCTGGATTCTTCCAATCACCACTGACAATAATCAGACTGTGGAAGCAAAAAAAATCCAGTTCATTCGTCAAACACAGGGATGACGATAGAAAAACTGCATGCATCTTTTGCAATACACGGACTCCCGGAAGTGTTGGTCACAGATAATGGGCCATCGTTTACCAGCAGGGAATTTGAGTATTTCTGAAAGTTGAATGGCATTCACCAGAAGGACAGCTCTATACCATCCATCATCCAATGGTCTGGCAAAAAGAGCAATCCAAACTTTGAAGGCAGGCTTAAAAAAAACAGCTTCACTCAATACCAAACAGTCCCCTTTCCTATCTGATTATCAGACCACTCCTCACTCAACTGCAGAGTTGCTAATGGGGAGAAGACTCTGCACCAGGTTAAATCGGATCTTCCCAGACCTAGGTGGGGGAAAGACTAGTAAGAGCGATTAGTATCACCAAGGCCTGACACAAGACTCCTCTAAATGAGTGAGACAGTTTACTTCAGGGACAAAACATGGTGCCTGAAGCACGGAAATGGCCCTGCATGGCTAAGAGGCGAGGTCGACGTCGACACAAGGTCAGGTCCATGACTTAAAGTTCGGCCAGGTGAGGCAGCCCTGAACCACCACCTAGACCACATGAAAGCTGCAAACTTGCAAACGGGGCAGGAGCAAAGCATACCCAGCCCCTCAGAGCAGCTGGAAAGTGTGTCAGCACCCGTAGGCTCTCTCCTTCCATCTCTTGTCAAAGCAACTTCTTCCCACATGCTCCAGGCACAAGAGGCGGGCTATGGTCCGGTACACACTGCCCATATCCGAGGCCGAGTCAGAGGAACTGGACCTGGTACAGGTACAAAAATGCCCTGGGAGAGGCTACAAGAAAAAGAACAGGCCTACGTTCCTGGACTCAGAAGGGGAGGGATGTAGTGATTGTAATGAAGTCAGCTGGGTGGACCTCTTAGAATGGACCAGATTAACAGCCTCAATCAGGAAGCCCTGGCTGGCAGAAATAAACAGGAATGTTCTGTTCACTCACAGCTGGCTCTGAGAGTGCTGGATCAGTGTCAGGGACTCTCCACGTGTAAATAAAATGTGACTTGGTGTCAGGAGACCAGCCTCTGTGGAGTTATTTCAGATCTGATTCTAGCTGGGCTGAAGGTGATCAGGACTTTTTTGAATTCCTGAAAGAGTGTGTCCAAACAGTGGGTAACCTCTACTGTTGGCTCTACAGAAGTCCAGTACAATATGTTCAGCAAATCCATTAACAGCACAAGAGTCAGGTATCTGCAGCCAATGGAACTCTGGTACAGTAATTTGAAATTGAAATATACTAACTGCTGGATGAGCTGTCTGGATGCTTAGTGTTATTTTGCTTACATGATTTTTCTTGAGTAGAACTGTGACAAGAAATCTTCAGTCATTATTATGATTGATCCAAACCTACAATAATCTCAGCAATTAAGAGTGAACAAAAAGCAACAAAATTCAGTCATTTCTGGCAATAACAAAATACAGCACAATTGCCGGTACTGCCACACCATATGCCAGAGATTTGAGCATCTTAAGAACTGCGAGGGTCCCTACGCATAGGCAATTGATCAGTGCTTTTGACTGGGATGAGGGAAAGAAGCCAAAGTCTTTATTCCTGGCTGCTAGCTTATGACCTGGTGGGAGGTCTAGCGAAGATAGATTTCAATTTTGATACCCCTGTTGTCAGCTTTGGAGAAGAATTCTAGATGGTGCTAACTTAGAGTCATACAGTCATAGAGCTGCACAACACAGAAACAGACCCTTTGGTCCAACTCGTCCATGCCAACCAGATGTTCTAAATTAATTAGTCCCATTTGCCAGCATTTGGCCCATATCCCTCTAAAGCCTTCCTATTCATGTCCCCATCCAGATGCCTTTTAAAATGTTGTAATTGTACCCACCTCCACCACGTCCCCTGGCAGCTCATTCCATACACGCACCCCACCCCCTCTCTGTGTGAAAAAGTTGCCCCTTATGTCCTTTTTAAATCTTTCCCCGCTCACCTTAAGCCTACCCTGGACTCCCCTACCCTGGGAAAAAGACATTGTCGATTCACCCTATCCATGCCCCTCATGATTTTATAAACCTCTACAAGGTCACCCCTCAGCCTCCGATGCTCCAGGGAAAATAGCCCCAGCCTATTCAGCCTCTCCGTATAGCTCAAACCCTCCAACCCTGGCACATCCTTGTAAACCTTTTCTGAACTCTTTCAAGTTTAACAACATCTTTCCTATAGCAGGGAGACCTGAACTGAATGCAGTACTCCAAAATGTCTTGACCAAAAGAGGCTTCTGTCTACAGGTCAGCCAGTCTGATACTGCTAAAGGTACTTCTGGGCACACACACAAAATACAAGCTCCTGTAAATATTTATAGCATTGTCTTTGGTTTTTTTCTTGTATCATTTCATCCACACAGGGTTGG
>NC_063372.1:7730944-7738082 GCF_021869965.1 Rhincodon typus
GGCTGGATAGGCTGGGGCTATTTTCCCTGGAACTTTGGAGGCTGAGGGGTGACCTTGTAGAGGTTTATAAAATCATGAGGGGCATAGATAGGGTGAATAGCCAAGGTCTTTCTGGGTTGGGTAGTCCAAAAGGTAGAGGACATAGGGTTAAGGTGAGAGGAAAAAGATTTAAAAAGGACCTGAGGGGTAACTTTTTCATGCAGAAGCTGGTGCTTGTATGGAACGAGCTGCCTGAGGAAGCGGTGGAGGCTAGTGCGATTACATCATTTAAAAGGCATTTGGATGTGTACGTGAATAGGAAGGGTTCAGAGGGATATGGGCTAAATGCTGGCAAATGGGACTAGATCAGATTGGGATGTCTGGTCAGTGCGAACGAGTTGGACTGAAGGGTCTTGTTTCTGTGCTGTATAACTCTAAGTCCTCAAATTAATTGAAATTCCTGGATTGCCATTGTTCCTTCATGAGATTGATCTCTTCAGTCACCTGTAACTGGGAGAGGCTGTCTAGACTCTTCCCTATCAGCTTTATAGTGAGATGTTATCTTGGGTTTCATTCTGCAGTTGGAGCGATGAAAATAATTTGTGCAAAGGCAGACAGCTATGGTAAAGTTTGTCAATGGTCAGGAATCTAAAGTTTCCATTAGATAAAAATTAAGGATAGGCTTAAATAAATTCCCCTCCTGCTTTAGATCTTCCAAAAGCACTTCAGAGCCAATTAAATCCTTTTTGAGTATAGTCACTATTATGATGTGGGGAAATGCGGCCAACGATTCAGCAAAGGCCCTGAAACAGTAAATAACCAGGTAATCTGTCTTTGGAATGTTTATTGAAGACAAATATTGACCAGGGCACGAGGAATAATGCTTTCGCTGTTCTTTGAAATCTGCTCTGTAATCTTTTACCTGAGAGGGATCTTCCATCTGAGGGGGCAGACAGAGATTTGGTTTAATTTTGCATCGGAAAGTTTTTTTTGTTTCAAAAATATACTTTATTCATAAAAACATTATCTTTATGTACATACACCAGGTACTAAAGTGGTTCTGTACAGTTTTTGCATATAAAGAAATAAAACAAATATTGGAATTTGACATTCCCTGCAGTTGGACAAACCAAAGACATTTCCTACTCATATAGGACACTATTTATATACATTTTGAGGTAACAAGAGGGTCTGATAACTGAATGGACCCTCATTGGACTTTGGCAGAAAGACCTCAGATGGTGGTCTTCCCCCATTGCGCCTTGGTGGCGGCTGCCACAAGTTTTATTGCATCCCTCAGCACATAGTCCTGGACCTTGGAATGTGCCAGTCTGCAACACTCTGTGGAGGTCAACTTTTTACTCTGGAAGACCAACAAGTTTCAGGCAGACCAAAGAGCATCTTTCACTGAGTTGATGGTCCTCCAGGCACAGTTGATGTGCATCCTGGGGAACAGCCTGTAGAGCACAGAGTCCTGTGTCACGGAGCTGTCGGAATGAACCTCGATAAAGCCCCTTCATCTGAAAGCTGCACCTTCAACAGTCCAACATGCCTTCCATGCTACACTGATGTGTGCTTCAGTATCTGGAGTGTGTTTTAAGCCCATGATCTTCTTTATCCCATTGTTTACTGTGATATTAATTTGTTCTGATTCCATCCAAGTGATCCAATGTATAAGTGTATGGCTGTGAAGCCATTCTCCAGTTTTCTATCCATCTGGCCTCTACATGGAAAGGGCTAGAATTCTTTAAACGCATAGCTAAACTATGTATATTTCACCTTAGACTGTGAATTTCTTAGAAGTTGCTGAGAGAGACTACACAGGGACCACAGGGTCAGAATTCATTTTGATTTATTTTAGTTAAGCAGTTATCACTAAAGGAGTAGAGTGTAAAAGTAGGGAAGTGTTGTTGCAACTGCACAAGGCATTGGTGAGACCACACCAGCAGTATTGTGTCAATTTTGTTCCCCTTATTTGAGAAAGGATGTAGCTGTATTAGAGGCAATTCAGAAGAGGTCCACTAGATTGATTACAGAGATGAGGGGTTTATCTTATGAAGAGAGATTGAGCAGTTCAGGCCTATACCCTCTGGAGTTTTTAGTAATGCGCTGAGATCTAATTGAGGGGTATAAGATACTAAAGGGGATTGACAGAGTAGACGTAGAGAGGATGTTTTCTCATGTGGGCAATCTACAATGAGAGGTCATAGTTTGAGGATAAGGGGTAGTAGATTTAAAACAGAGATGAGGAGAAATTACTTCTCTCAAAGGGTTGTGAATTTGTGAAATTCACTACCAAAGAGTATGGTGGATGCTGGGGCATTGAGTAAATTTGAGGAGGAGATAGATGGACTTTTAATTAAATTAGTAACAGGGGGTTAAAGGGTTATGGAGAGCAGGTAGGAAAGTGGAGTTGAGGCCATGATGAGATCAACCATGATCATATTAAATGGTGGAGCAGGCTCGAGGGGCTAAATTGCCGATTCCTGCTTCTAGTTCTAATATCCTTGTAAAACTATCGACCCAGTTTGTAAATTCAATAACATATTTTCCTGGTAAATAATTCTGGACAGTAGTTTAACTTGTACTTGTCCATCTATTAATGTCATATTTTCCCCTGTCTGCATGGCAGGTGAGCATGCTTGGGTATCCCACATAATCTTTAATTTACAGTGATCACAGTTAATAGTCAGACCTATAGCTAGTAATTCAAATACAACAAGTTTTAGCAAATCTTCCAGCTAAGGAAACCTTGTTATCATGTACATGAAGGAAAACAGCAATGTAAGAATGGTCGTCTCACTAAAGTATCACAAAAATACGCAAACCTCCAAAATAAGAAGCAAGATCTATATAAAGTTATACTGAGATTTTAGACAGATACGATCCAGACAACGATGTCTCCACTGCAAGTTCTAGCTGACTTGCTTTGCTCATAACTCGTTGACTCGAGCTTGGGCTATTTTAATTGGCACAATGGGACTAGCATCAAGTTGTGCCAGTGTCACTTGACACATTTCAGCACCATTTCAATACTCCTTTTGAAAGGATACCACTCAAGCAATCTTATAAATAATAATAAGATTAGTACATCATAATCTGTTGGCTGTGACAGATAAAAAAGGAGGTATGGTTCATTCTTTAAAAGAGGCTGCCAGAGAATATAGATAAAATGGGGAGGTAGGCTAGAAAGTGATGGATGTCAGTGAGTGTGATGAGTGGCAAAAATATAGAACAGGCATTAGTCTAAATGAAGGAAATGAAGTTTGGAGATATGTAAGAAGGAAGAACTTTAAAATCTGAATTTCAGATTGATACAATTCCAGATTTTATTACAAAAAAGTAGTGGACAGACTCTTAAAGAGCCCAGAACAAGGTTGGGCTAAGGCAAGAAATTTGGGAGAATTGTATGAAGCCTATCTCAACATAGGGAGCAACTCGCTGCATTTCCCAACAAAGTTCTGGTGACATTCCCACAAGGAGCAGGGAGATACCTATTAAGAGAGATTATTGGTTGTTATCACCCTCATTAACAGCAAATCTCACTTCATTAAGATGCAGCTTCCTATTATCCCATCCACCATGAGGAAACTCGAGCAGAGCTTTGGTGGGAAGTGGGTGCAGGATCAGAGAGAGATTTTTTAAAATTCAGTCACAGGATATGAGCATTGCTGGCTAGGCAAGCATTTACTGCCCATCCCTAATTGCCCAGAGGCCAATTAAGAGTCACCCACATTGCTGTGGGACTGGAGTCACATATAGGCCAAAGATAGGAGTTTCCTTCCCTAAAGGGCATTAATGAACCAGATGGGTTTATGCAACAATTGATTTAGATTCCTGGTCATCATTAGACTCTTAATCCCAGATTTTTGTTGAATTCAAGTTCCACCATTTAACAATGCAGGATTTGAACCCGATTCCTCTGAACATTACCTGGGTCCCTGGATTACGAGTCCAATGCAATGGCAGAGAGTAGATGTTGGCACTTACCCTGATAAAATGGAGTAGGTTATTGATTTTTTTTGCCTACATGGCTGGGCATTCCTCCAGATGGTTGTGACCACACTGACACAGGTGGCAACTTCAGACCGGGCTGGCATAGCCTACTGGTCCTGGGGGAGGACGACATCCCATCTCTGCATCACTACATTCTGCAGGATCTCCAGGTGCCTGTCCCCAAAGTGGGGCACCAATTTCCCTTTGACTGTCATGTATCACAAACCGTGCAGGGTAGCTGCGGACTGACAGTGCTTGTCTGACTGCACAATGGCCTTTTAAAGATGGTGCTGGCGGTGGGGATCCAGGAATATCCTGGCTATGCCAAGTAGTTTCAGCTACAGTGAATGGTGGAATTGGTCTAGCATTGGATGAGAGCATCACAGCAGAGGAGGAATAAGTATGTAATTAATGAAGTGAGTTTGGTAAGATCATGCGAGAAAACTCGCTAAGCCATACATGAAATTCAATGAACATGAGACTCAGCCGAAGTATGGCAAGATTCAGTCCATAGAATATTAAAAGCAGAAGGTATTGATAAGTGAGTTGTTGCCATCGGAAAGTGCTGCTTGAATGGTTGGGGAAACAAATTCAAGCATAACTTTCAGAAAATGAATTCGATAAATACTTAAAGGGAGAAAATAACAAGATGTGAGGAAAGACAGGAGAATGGAAACAAATTGAATGGCTCTGTCAAAGAGATACAATGGACTGAATAGCCCCCTTCTGTGCAGTGTCATTACCATGATACTTTCAAATATCAGTTGGAGTATTGTCTGCAGTGTACAGCACCAGATTATAGAAAGGGTGTTGAGGTTTCAGGGAGAGTTAAGGCATAGATTCATGAAGATGTAATTTGCTATGATGAAATATAACAATACAGAACTGATTGTTTCCAGCGATTGATTAGTCAAGAATGCGTGACCATCAATACAAGATTAGTTATAAAAGATTCAGGACAAGGCAGTGGGAGTCATACAGCATGGAAACAGAGTCTTTGGTCCAACTCGTCCGTGCCAATCAGGTGTCCTAAACTGAACTAGTCCCATTTGCCTGTGTTTGGCCCATATCCCTCTAAACCTTTCTTATCCATGTACCTGTCAAAATGCCAAATTGTACCTGCCTCTACCACTTCCTCTGGCAGCTCATTCCATACAGACACCACCCTCTGTGTGAAAAAGTTGCCTCTCATGTCCCTTTTAAATCTTTCCCCACTCACCTTAAACCTGTGCCCTCTAGTTTTGGACACCCCTACCCTTGGAAAAAGACCTTGGCTATTCACCTTATCAATGCTCCTCATGATTTTATAAACCTCTATAAGGTCACTCCCTCAGCCTCCAACACTCAAGTGAAGAAAGTCCCAGCCTATTCAGCCTCTCCTTACAACTCAAATGCTCCAGTCCGAGCAACGTGCTTGAGAAATTTTTCTGTACTCTTTCTAAAGAGCTGTGAGTCTCTGAAATTCTCTTCCAGGTTAGTTGTTGAGGCCAGACTACTGTATATCAACCTTCAAGAATTGGAGGATAAAGGCAAATAGATTGAATAGATATGGGAACAGGTTGTGTAAAAGTAATTTGAACAATTTTTTGGCATTGAGAGAAAATGCCAACATGGACTGGTTGGGCCAAATGGCCTGCTTCCCTGATATAATTTATATAGACTTCAATAATATATTTCTTGTAAACGTAGAGGCTCCCAGATTCATGACATAAAACTGATAAGGCACTGATGCTGGCACAACAGCCTCTATAAATACAATATATATGGGTGGAAATAGAGAAATGTCAATAATTTCAAAGCCCATCCCCTCTGCTCAAAAGCTGAGCAGGATTAAAGGCTAATGCATCCTTTCTCCATGATTCCCTGGTCATCTCACATGTTCAATTAAAGTTGCCTTGATCCTCAAGGGCATGAGGTTTGACTGCTAGCATATGATGATTTTACTCCTGGTTTAAGATTACTGTTTCCAAGTAGGAAACATATTGCTCGTGTGCAGTTAAATCTAAAGCAAAGCAACAGACAATGTTTCTCAAGACAGCTGCCTCAGTTATCCCAGATTGCCTTTGCTGGTGTTCTAATGCTGGAGGAGACAGAGATGTCTATTTGCTTCATCAAATCCTGAACTGTAATCTGGTGGAATGCATCAACTGTCCCATATAATATAAAGGCAATACCTCCTTCTATTCATTTTAATGGAGGAAAAAAGTAAGTCAGGGTGTTCAATAACAAGTGGGCATTATTACTAACCATGTGGTGAAGATGATTTACCTCTGAATCTTCAAGCCCTTATTAATCACGACTTCTGATTCTGTGTTCTTGACCTTTTTCGATATTGAAATAAACTTCATAGAAAACCAAAATTTGTCCTCCACATTTCATTTTGCCACATGCACAATTTTCTATTTATCCACATTTAAAGTCCCTCAATTATTCCTTCGAATGCTAACTGTACATAATATTTGAGCTTGACTTTGTTGATGCTGTTCATGCTTCTGAACACGAAGATCATCCATGCTTTATTTTGTGCTTTAAGTCAATACTACTGTCTACACATTGTGGTACCAACCAGAAGTATCACTGGGCTGTGTGCTAGCGCAGTCTTCGGCCACCTGAGGAAAAGGGTGTTTGAAGGCAACAACATCAGATCCGACACCAAGCTCATGGTATACAGGGCTGTGATGGTTCCTGCCCTCCTATATAGCTCTGAGACGTGGACTGTCTACAGCAGACACCTCAAGGCACTGGAGCAGTACCACCACGCTGCCTGTGCAAGATCCTGCGAATCTGCTGGGAAGACAGACACACCAACACCAGCATCTTCAACCAGGCCAACATCCCCAGCATTGAGACACTGACTACCGTTGATCAGCTACGATGGGATGGGCACATTGTCCACATGACCAACACGACATTGCCCAATCTGGTGCTCTACCCCCAGCTCCGAAACGGCAGGCAAGCCCCAGGTGGATGGAGGAAGCGTTTCAGTGATACCCTCAAGGCCTCACTGGGGAAGTGCAGCATTCCCACTGACACCTGGGAACCACTGGCCCCAAGATAGTACAAAGTTGGGGAGGAGCATCCGGGAAGGTGTCAAACACTTGGAGACTTGCCATCAGGAAAAAGCAGAAACTGGGGCGGAAAACAGCGAAAGGAGCGCACTACC
>NC_063372.1:7738182-7750480 GCF_021869965.1 Rhincodon typus
TCCTCATCAATGAAAAATGATATTTGGGCTGTGAGTACCTGCAGGTACACTGACCCTGAGGCTGCTCGCACCTTATTTTTGAGTAAGGCTCTTCAATTTCTCATGTACTATAACACTCCTTTATTTATATCTGTACATAGTGGATTATCAAATACAGCTCCCTGATGTCGTGTCTAAGACCTCTCTCTTCACGCGTTCATTCTAGACTGGTGCCTTCTCTTATTTATTTGAGTCATGTGATCACTTAAATAAAAGCAAAATGCTGCAAATGCTGGAAATTTGAGATGAAAACGGGAATTCAGCAGGTCTGGCAGCATCTGTGGAGAGAGAAACAAAGTTAATGTTTTGACTCTGTTATGACTCTTGTTCAGCACTCAATGCTCAGGTCCTGAAATGCAATCCAGGCTGAGAACACAGTGTAGTTACTGAGGAGTACAGCATTGCCAGGGGACTTCCTTTTAATGAAGCCCCCTCCCACCCCCCACTTTTGTCCTCTGGCACTCTTCAAAGAAGGGCTGGCAAGCATTTCACCCCATATCCAAACCCTCAAACCCACACAGAGCAGCTCGCTGGCTGTTTGTTGCCCTTCATGGGATCTCACTGTGCACAATTGAGTGGCTACATTTACCAACAAAATGCCAAACACTACCCTTCAAAAATAATCTGCACCACATCAGAGAGTATGGGATGATTCATCTCTCCTATCATTTCAAATCTGTCATTTCCCACCCAGCAGTTTATGTTCTGGGGTTTGAGACTATGCCATATTCTGTGAGACAGTCATACCCAGTACGCAGAAGCACACTTTAATTCTCACCCCTTGCCACAACCCATCCTTGTTGCTGTGCTATCTCCCTGTGCACATACATGAAAATGTCATCACAAATTGGGGGGATCTTATAGAAACATATTAAATTATGAAGGGAATAGATAAGATAGAAGTAGAGAGGATGTTTCCACTGGCAGGTGAAGCTAGGACAAGAGGGCATAGCCTCAAGATTAGAGGGAGCAGATTTAGGACTGAATTGAGAAGGAATTTCTTCACCCAGAGGATTGTTAATCTATGGAGTTCCTAGCCCAGTGAAGTAGTTGACGCTACTTCAGTAAATGTTTTTAAAAAAAAGGTAGATTTTTTTTGAACAATAAAGGAATTAAGGGATACGGTGAGAACACGGGTAAGTGGATCTGAGTCCACGAAAGGATCAGCCATAATCTTATTGAATGGCAGAGCAGGTTCGAAGGGCCAGACGGCCTACTCCTGCTCCTAGTTCTTATGTAATTATGTAAATTAGGCCATGACAAATCATCATTTGACTGCATTCCTATCTCTTTTCCTTTCCATTTCTGAATGCCAGTCGCCTGGCTAGGAAATGTGGGCATGCCATGCCTTTTTTTTTCCCATACTATTGTTTGTTTACACAGCACTGTCCCATATTTTACTACAGCAAATAAATCAATCAATCTGCCAAGTGGTTTCTGCTGCATTTAAAGCGGGTAGTGCCTTTATATGAATAATATCTTGTGAAGGTTGGGGGAGGAGGAAATTGAGTGAACCATTGAATTAGAGTCCTCTTTTACTTCAGGAATACTGGTATGAATGAGACTAAGACTCGAGACCCAACTATTCCAATGCACTCCTGTTTGGTCACCGTCCTTCTGCCATCTGTAAGCCGAGCTTATCCAAAACTCTGCTTCCAATGTCTTAACTCACAGCAAGTCCTGTTCTCCTATTATCCCTGTGCTCACTGATCTGTATTAACTCCCAGTAAAGCAACAGCTTCATTTTCAAATTCTTATCCTTGTTTACAATTCCCTCCATGGCCACATCCTCTCCCTATCTCTGTAATCTCCTCCAGCCCCACTACCCTCCAAGTTATCTGCACTGTTTTAATTCTGACATCTTAGAGAGCCACAGAAGAGGTCCTTTAGTCTATCAAGGTTCATAGAATCATAGAATCCCTACAGTGTGGAAACAGACTCTTCGGCCCAACACGTCCACACCGACCCACAGAGTATCCCACCCAGACCCATTCCCCTATAAACCCACCTAATCTACACATCCCTGAACACTATGGGCAATTTAGCATGGGCAATTCACCTAGCCTGCATATCTTTGGACTGTGGGAGGAAACCGGAGCACCCGGAGGAAACCCATGCAGACACGGGGAGAATGTGCAAACTCCACACAGACAGTTGCCCGAGGGTGGAATTGAACCCAGGTCCCTGGCGCTGTGAGGCAGCATTGCTAACCACTGAGCCACTGTGCTGCCCTCAGGTTGTGCCAACATATGTACACTAACCCCACTTATCCACACTGGCCCATAGCCTTGAATGTTATGACATTTCACATGCTCATCCAAGTAATGTTTAAAGGTTGTGAGGTTTCTCACCTCAACTACCCTCCCAGGCAGTGCATTCCACACTTCCACCACACTCTTGATGCAAAGCATTTTCCTCAAATCCCCTCTAAACTTCCTGCCCTTCACCTTAAATTTATGTCCCCCTTGTTATTGATCCTTCCACTAAGGGGAACCAGATCTCCTCTCAGCCTCCTATGCTCTAAAGAAAACAACCCAAGCCTAGCCAGCCTCTGAGATAACAAGGTGTAGAGCTGGATGAACACAGCAGGCCAAGCAGCATCATAGGAGCAGGAAGGCTGACGTTTCGGGCCTAGACCCTTCATCAGAAGGGTCTACTACCCCTATCCAGCCTCTCTTTGTATCTGAAATGCTTCATCCCAGTAACATCTTGGTGAATCTCCTCTACACCCACCTCCTGTTCTTATCATGTGGTGACCAGAAGTGCACACAGTACTCCAGCTGTGGCCTAACCAAAATTTTGGACAACTATAATGTAACATCCTTGCTCTTATAATGTGTGCCATGACTGATAATAGCAAGTGTCCTATATGTCTTCTAACCTACCATATTAACCTGTCCTGCCACCTTCAGGGATCTGTGGACAAGCACCCCAAGATCCCTCTGTTCCATGGAGATCCTACTGCCCTACTGTTCATTGAGTACTCCCTTGTCTTGTTCCTTCTTCCAAAGTGCATCACCTTGTACTTTTCAGGATTAAATTCCATCTGCCACTGATCTGCCAATCTGACCAACCTGGTTATCTCCTCCTGTAACCTAAGACCTTCTTTTGCATTCCCCATTATAATTTTTTAGTCCTTGAAATTACCACTTTGACCAGTCATCTCCTTATGTTGCATATGTTGTAATTTGTTTTACACAACTCCTCTGAAGTGGCTCAGGCTGTTATGTTACAGGTACCATATAAATATAAGCCTGTTGTTGTGAGTGCATGTTGGGATAGAAGTTTCCTCCATCTGTTGGAACTCTGTGCAAAAAAGGTTTACACAACATCAACTAAGTGGTTCCAGTCCCACAGCTCAGCAGAGATGGCAAGCTTACGCAGTGGCCTCCAACCATGACTGCTACAGCTTGGGGACTAGGTCATACCAGAAAGTAAAGTTGCCATAGTCCCACTCTCTCATTAGAGAGATAGAGAGAGAGAGAAAGAGAGAGATAGATGACTGGTGGTGAGTTTAACCTGAGCGTCACCACTCTTCAGCCAAAGAGTGAGGTTGAGAAGGTGGGACCTCAATGGTGACCTCAGAATTGAGCCCACCCTGTTGGTGTCACTTTGCATTGCAAAGTGGCCATTCAGCCAACTGAGCTAACTGACCCCCAACTCGGTACCGCTACAGTAAGAGATGCTCTCCTGAACTTGGAGCACAGTGGAAGGGAGGTTCAGTTTGCACAATTGCTGTACTGTCATGAGCAAATAATGTTATATTTCTCAGATGATAAAACAAAATTCTACCAATTCTATACTGAAATGAGGTCCCTTGGTCATTTCGGTTGTCTTTCTCTTTCCTTAAGGTTACTAGTATTGCCGGGCCTACTTAATGGGCTTTATAAGCCACTGCAACCAAGTAGCAGTTCATTGATTGTCAATGGGCAGAGGGGGACCTTTCCAGGTGAGGGGAACCATAGTTAGAGATACTCAGAGCAATTTTCATCTTAACTGCCCAGGCAGAAATCTAGTGGAGCTTATTGCTTGCCCATGGCAGAACCAGCCCCATCTTCATACCATTGCAATCAGGTGATCAGCTCTGGCAGATTTACCACCCATAAAATTGACAGCACAGAAACAAGCCATTCAGCCAAACAAGTCAATTTTTGCATTTATCCTCCACACAGGCCTTTCCCACATCTTTTCATTGAACACCTTCAGCACATCTTTCTCCCGATTGTGGCGCTCCAGCTTCCTCTTTAAATGAAACTTGGCTATTTGCCTCAATCACACCCTGCAGTAGCAAGTTCCACTTTCTCACCACTGAAGGCGAAAATAATCTCCACTGTTTGCAGGGACTGGGTGTAATGTTAGAGGCTCCAACTATTGTGGTGAGTTTTTATTGACTCAGTAATCCTAATTATTTGAGTCTGGGTGGACCCCTCTCCTCCTCCCCATTCCAATTGTCTGCCCTCCTCATCTAAAAGGTAAAGGTAAAGTCACCATAGTCCCAGAGAACTATAGAGCTGCTCTCACATTAGAGAAAGACAACCAGTGGTGAGTTCAACTTGATGGTCACCACACCTAACCTCTCCCCTATACACTACAATTTCTGACTGGGATATGCTCCATAAGAGTAAGCAACCTTCCTACATGTCATCCAGGTACAACTGTAAGGGGTGTTAAAGCTTTATAGTCACTTTGGTGATACTATCTCTGTTCCAAAGCCATGCAGAGCCTATTAGATAGTGAGCTCTAGCAGCCAAGCTGATGCTGTTCCCTCCTTAGCCCAGGGGCATTCAAATTGCTATGTTGAAATCAACTAACGGAGCACTGACTCTGGAGTCACGTCTGAATCCAAAAAAACTTAAAGCAGGACTGAATCAAAGAATCACAGAATCCCTACAGTGTGGAAACAGGCCATTTGGCCCAACGAGTCCACACTGACCCTCTGGGCAGCATCCTACCCAGACCCATCCCCCTACCCTTTCCCTGTAACCCTGCATTTCCCATGGCTAACACACCTAATCTACACATCCCTGAACACTATGGGCAATTTAGCATGGCCAATCCACCTAGCCTGCACATCTTTGGACAGCATCAACACTTCAGAACAATGCACTGTTAGCTGTAATTTCAAGCAAATAATTGCTGCACTCAGTAAGTGGAAGATATGCATTTGTGAAATATTTGAGTTAAGGGTACCAGCCATTCAGTGTACCGAGTGCAGCGAAGGCTTACCAGACTGATTCCTGGGATGGCAGGAAATTCAGCTCTAACTCCATTTACAAATTTACCGATGACACCACTGTGGAGGGTCGGATCTCAAACAACGACAAGACAGAGTATGGGGGAAAGAGATAGACAGCTTAGTGGCATGGTGTAAAGACAACAATCTCTCCCTCAGTGTCAGCAAAATGAAGGGACTTGTTATTGACTTCAGGAAGCAGGGTGGAGGGCACGCCCCTGTCTGTATCAATGGTGCTGAGGTAGAAGTGGTTGAGAGCCTCGAGTTCCTGAGAGTAAATATCACCAACAATCTGTCCTGGCCCATCCATATCGATGCTACAGTCAAAAAAGCACACCAACGCCTCTAATTTCTCAGAAGGCTAAGGAAATTCGACATGTTCGCAATGATTCTTACCAATTTTTATAGATGCACCATAGAAAGCATCATATCTGGATGCATCACAGCTTGGTATGGCAACTGCTCTGTCCAAGACCACAGGACATTACAGAAAATTGTGAATGCAGCCCAGTCCATCACGAAAACCAGCCTTCCTTCCATTGAGGGTGATAGTGGAGGGTTGCTTTTCTGACTGGAGGCCTGTGACCAGTGTGCCACAAGGATCGGTGCTGGGTCCACTGCTTTTTGTCATTTATATAAATGATTTGGATGTGAACATAGGAGGCAAGGTTAGTAAGTTTGCAGATAACACCATAATTAGAGGTGTAGTGGACAGTGAAGAAGGTTACTTCAGAGTATAATGGGACCTTGATCAGATGGGCCAATGGGCTGAGTAGTGGCAAATGGAGTTTAATTTAGATAAATGTGAGGTGCTGCATTTTGGAAAGGCAAATCAGGGCAGGACTTATACACTTAATGGTGAGGTTCTGGGGAGTGTTGCTGAACAAGGAGATCTTGGAGTGCAGGTTCATATGTCCGTGAAAGTGGAGACAGGATAGTGAAGAAGGCATTTGGTGTGCTTGCCTTTCGTAGTCAGTGCGTTGGTTGGGACGTCATTTTGCAGCTGTACAGGAGATTGGTTAGGCCACTTTTAGAATACTGTGTTCAATTCTGGTCTCCCTGCTATAGGAAGGATGTTGTGAAACTTGAAAGAGCTCAGAAAAGATTTACAGGGATGTTGCTAGGGTTGGAGGGTTTGAATTAGAGGGAGAGGCTGAATATAGTCATGTAGATATACAGCATGGAAACAGACCCTTTGGTCCAACTCATCCATGCCAACCAGATATGTATAAATCTAGTCCCATTTGCCAGCATTTGGCCCATATCCCTCTAAACCCTTCCCATTCATGTACCCATCCAGATGCCTTTTAAATGTTGTAATCGTACCAGCCTTCACCACTTCCTGTGGCAGCTCATTCCATACATGCACCACCCTCTGTGTGAAAAAGTTGCCCCTTAGGTCCCTTTTATATCTTTCCCCTGTCACATTAAACATATGCCCTCTAGTTTTGGACTCCCCCACCTGGGGGAAAGACATTGCCTATTCACCCTATCGATGCCCTTCATGATTTTATAAACCTCTATGAGGTCATACCTCAGCCTCCGACACTCCAGGGAGAATAGTCACATTGCCAATTATATCAACTTCCTATGTGCAAATTTGCTGCTGTCTTTCCTGCATTGTAGTAGTAATAAGAACAAATGAATTAGGAGCAGGAGTAGGCTATTCAGTCATTAAATACA
This sequence comes from Rhincodon typus, assembly GCF_021869965.1. NCBI lineage: Eukaryota > Metazoa > Chordata > Chondrichthyes > Orectolobiformes > Rhincodontidae > Rhincodon > Rhincodon typus. Next base: position 7,745,138 of record NC_063372.1, read on the forward strand.
GGCACCAAAACTGTACACGGTACTCCAGCTGCAGCCTCACCAACACCCTGTAGAAGTGCAACAAGACTTCTATATTTTACAACTCCTACTTCTGAGCAAAAACGACCAAAATTCCGTTTGGCTTCTTAATTACTTGATGCATCTGCATGACAACTTTGTGTGTTTCATGCACAAGAACACCCAGATCCCTCTGCACTGCACATTTATTCTTTTGGGACTCTTTCCATTTAAATAATAAGTTGCCTTTTGATTGTGCCTACCACAACGATTTTGGGGCAGACTGGTAGCGTCTGTCTAAAGGCCAGAGATCTGGGTTCAGTCCCAAGCTGCCTCGAAAGACTGTCATAACATGTCCAAAAGGGTCGATTGAAAAGACATTGATCAATCTACCCAGATGGCTGACATGCCTCATACCTGAAACCATTCATGTGATTGTGTTTTGCACCATCTCCGATGTCTTCACATCTTTCAGAAAGATAATAGTCTAGCCAAGGGTATCCCAAGTTAGGAAATGAAGTCTGGAGCTGTGTGTTTCACAGACCAAATTCCATATGTTGAACTAGGCAGCAAAAGTCTTTGAGATTTACAAGTGTTTTATTGTAAATTTATTGTGGGGCACACACATCAGTTTATACCTTTCCCTGTTTAGATGCAACACCCACTGGGGAAGAAATCAACCCTTGTTATTTTAAACAATCTGTTGGGACAGGTTTGAACACACATCCGGGACAGGTAGGCCCTAAACCTAGACTTCCTGGACCAGAGGCAGGGGCACTACCACTGTGCTTCAAAAGCCCCCAAGAATCCTACTGTTCAAAATAAAAACCCCACAACAAAAAAGCAACCAGGACCCACCAGGGCATGTGCAACAATAACAAAAGGGAGGGGTGGGGAAACAGGGAGGGGATTAAATCAAAACGGACTCGTGGATGGGGTACATATTGCACTCTAACCCTGACAGGACCCACCCTTCTTTAAAGGCTTTAATGGTGTTGTTGGACACCACATGCTCCCTCTATAAGAACGCTCATGTGTGAATGTAGCCCCTGATTATGGGGCAGGCAGTCAAGATTCAAACCCCCTCCAAGACCTTCTGCCTGGACCTGTTGATGGCCACATTAGCCAGGCCCAGGAGGAAATCTCTGACTTGCTCAGATCCCTCTGCACTGGGTGGAGAATTCAACTTCTTCTTTTTCCCCACCCCCCCTTTCTTTCTTCCCTATCCTCTTACACACTGAAAGGATTTTCACCTCATCACCAAATCACCCATAGTATATTTTTTTCCATATATCAGCCACCATCAGTAAATCACCCATGCTTTCTAATTGATTAATTTACATGTAGAGCCTGTTAAGGGCAGTACAATGACTCCAAATATGAGGGAGAGGGGAGAAATCAACTATTTTTTGAAAATTTAATCTATTTTTCTAATCAATCTGTTCAGAGATGTTATTACACACCTCTGGAGCAGGTGGGACTTAAACCTAGGCCTCTCAGTCCACTACAAGAGGGCCCCAAAAATCAACTATTAAATGAAGAGTCCAATGGGCATTACCTGCTGTCAATCATCCCAGGAACCATTCTGTTTTGAGGCTTAAAGTGATCTGCATTTTGAACTGTTATGACCTTGGTACATCCACCCATGACGAATTAGAGAAGTGTAGCAATCTTGGACGAAGTTACAGAGAGTGGAGCCAATTTGAAAACAGGAGTTCTTTTATTCACTCATGGAACGTGGGTGCAACTGGCTGGGCCCAGCATTTATTGTCTGCCCCTAGTTGCCCCTTGATAAGATGGTGGCGAGCCGCCTTCTTGAACTGCTGCAGCCTATGTGTGGTAGGTAGACCCACAATGCCCTTAGGGAGGGGACATAACTGCATGATGTCTTTTAGCTTGTGTGTGCGCACGAGAGCGTGAGAGAGAGCTTCATGTCTTATGCTTGTTGAGTGTTGTCCAGGCTGGGGCTATTTTCCCTGAAGCGTCGGAGGCTGAGGGGTGACCTTGTAGAGGTTTATAAAACCATGAGGGGCACGGATAGGGTGAATAGCCATTTCTTTTCCCCAGGGTGGAGGAGAGGGCATAGGTTTAAGGTGAGAAGTATATGTAATGAGCTGCCAGAGGAAGTGGTGGAAGCTGGTACAATTACAACATTTAAAAGGCATCTGGATGGGTACATGAATAGGAAGGGTTTAGAGAGATATGGGCCAAATGCTGGCAATTGGAACTAGATTAATTTAGGATATCTGGTCGGCATGGATGAGTTGGACCAAAGGGTCTGTTTTCATGCTATACAGCTCTATGACTCCATCTGCTGCCTCAGGAAAGCAACCAACATAATCAAAGATACTTCCCACCCTGTTATACTGTCTTCCACCCTCTTCCATCAGGCAGAAGATACAAAAGTTTGAAAACATGTACAAACAGATTTAAGAATAGCTTCTTCCCCGCTGTTATCAACTTCTGATCGGACCTTTCAAAGATTAGAGTTGATCTTTCTCTGCACCTTCTCTGTAGCTGTTACACTATATTCTGCATTCTGTTCTATTACTGTGATGTACTTCTGTAAGGTATAATTTGTCCAGATAGCACGCAAAACAATACTTTTCACTGTATCGCGGTACATGTGATAATAATAAATCAAATCAAAAAATGTGTCCTACAAACACTTCACAAATACTCCATCGACTGTAAAACCTTTTCAGACTTTTTCCATTCTACATGAATTACTACCAAAAAAGTGGATCAGTATGATAATCTAGGTCAGTACTGTAATAGAAACTTGCCTTCCATTGTCTTTCTAAATCATTATTTTTTGATATGCTTATTTGTTTCATTTTTAACATCTGTTGGTTCTCGCAAAGCTGTAATCCAAAACTACTCAGTGGTAAATTTAGGGCTTTTCCTCCGACACTTTGAAATGGTCTGGGTCCAGGTAGACAAAGAATAACTGCAAAAATGTTGGTAGAAAAATACCCCTCAGTGAAGGTGGATTTTAATGCATGTTTCAGATGGATACCAGCCAATATAAACACGTCAATGCTTATCGCATTCCTACTACAGGAAAAAAAACCCACAAAGGATAAAAAAAAAAGCCTGCATTGTTCTGGCTTTAGTCATCTATTAGTGAAAACAAACATTAACAGATTCAAAATGGAAGTGTGCATACAGAGAGCAGCCATTTTGCACCTGTGAACTGGACACTTATTTATTCATTATAAAAGTATTGGACATAAGAGATCAAAGGCTATTTGAATGACATTCAAGATTGATCTAATTGATTAACAAAGCAACTTAACTGGCTGTGGGAAGACAAGTCGTCCCAGTGGCTGTGCTGTGACTTATAACAGGAGAATGGGCGTAGGTACTTTTTGGTGTTGTCTCTCAAAGTACATTCAACCTGAGTTGGCAACTTTACCAGGAAACTTGGGTGAAGCCGCATCTCCCCCTCCATTAAAGATACATTGTTTAAAGGCTAGATATCCTGCAATCAAGATGGGAACTTGAATAGCCCAAAGAATCCTACCAATCCAATTTGGCCTCATAGGTGAAATTCTTCAGTCCAGACAGCATCTTTGTAAATGGAGGAGATGATCTAGTATTTTACCCCTAGACTATTTATCCAGAGTCCCAGGGAATGTTCTGGGTCCCAGGTTGGAATCCTGCCATAGCAGATGGTGGAATTTAAATTCAATAAAAATCTGGAATTAAGAGCCTAATGATGACCATGAATCCATTGTCAATTATCAGAAAAACTCATGTGGTTCACTAAAGTCCTGTAGGGAAGGAAATCTGCCTTCTTCACCTAGTCTGGTCTACAGGTGACTCCAGACCCACAGCAATGTGGTTAACATAGAACATAAAACAGTACAGCACAGTACAGGCCCTTTGGCCCACGATGTTGTGCTGACCTATTATCCTACTAAGATCAATCCACCCTGCATACCCTACATTTTACTATCCTCCATGTGCCCATCCAAGAGTCGCTTAAAAGTCTCTAAAGTATCTGACTCCACTACCACTGCCGGCAGCGCATTCCACACACCCACCACTCTCTGTGTAAGCATCTGGTTGATGCTTAACTCCCTCGGGGCAATTAGGGATGGGCAATAAATGCTGCCTAGCCAGCGACACCCACATCTCATGAATGAATTTTTAGAACAACTCCTCTGCACCATCTCTTATGCAGTCACATTCTTCCTATAGGGAAATGACCAGAACTGCACACAACATTCCAACTTTGGTCAAATTAGTGTTTTATTCAGTTCCAGCATAAACCCCTGCAGTCAGGCAAATATTTTGGAAGTTTAAGCCATCTATGAAATTGCTAAATAGGTGTTAAACATTTGTAAGATTTCATGCCATTTCCAACATCTTTGTGCCCAATTTATTTTTTACCCTTAATGTAAATTCACAACTGGCCTCATTGCTAGTTTCAAAAAAGGAATTTGTATCTTGGAATTTTGGGGTCAGCGATGTTTAAAAGGCAGGGCTAACAAAGATTAAGGTCTTTCTGCTATCTGATGGCCACTGCTGCTTTTCAATCACTCCTTTTCATCAGAAAACAAGGGGGAAGCGCTGACAGAGACAATCTTACAACAGAGTGCAGTTATTGTGGAGTTATCTTGGCCAGATGATATAAACACAACTGTAGTTATTGTTCAGGAGTTTGACCTTGTGGAAAATCCCAAAGGCTTTTGACCCTTTTTCAAACAGTCTCCTGCTAATTTATGACAAACAAGTCAATCTGGTAGTTAAAGAACCAACTGTTATGTATTTTTTAATTTCCAGATCAAGGCCTACTTTTCCCCACTGTTGGAGTGGGATTTATTGAGAAGTTAACAGCTCCTGCTCTCCCTGTTACTCTAAGTAACAGCTCCAGTATTTTGCAGTAAACCTGTCTCATAAATAACTTCAATTCCATTTCAAAGGAAATCAATTTTCTTTCCCTCCTATGCCCAATCTTCTTGCATCATCTCTTGAAAAGCAACCACTTTTGGTGAACTGGATGGCACCCAGTAAAGAGTAAAGCCTCCTCTCCACTGTCCCCAACAAATATTTGGGGACGCAGTAAGGCTTGTGGTTAGATACAGAGTAAAGCTCCCTCTGCGTTCTCCCTATCAAACACTTCCAGGACAGGGAGGGCACAGGGCTAGATATGGAGTAAAGCTCTGTCAGGTTAGAGTTAGGTTGGTAACCCTTCAGGTCTGACCTGGACTCTCAAGAATTGAATCCTCTCCCATGGATTTGCGTTCCAGCACCTGACCCAGATGGCTGTTCTTCACATGTGAACCCAGATGGCCAGTGTTGGCAGGGCTGTGAGGAGCACGGTTTCTGCAGTGGGTT
>NC_063372.1:7750980-7761690 GCF_021869965.1 Rhincodon typus
TGGCCTGCTGTGTTCATCCAGCCCTGCACCTTGTTGTCTTGGATTCTCCAGCATCTGCAGTTCCTACTATCTCTGGATCAGAGGTTCTGTTCACTGTGAGAGCTGGCTCTGAGGGAGTGGGATCAGTGTCAGGGATTCAGCATGTGTATATAAAGGATGACTTGGTGAAGGGCCTCTGTGGAGTTACTTCAGTTTTTGCCCATGATGCATTGGAGGGTTTGACTTAAAGTTTGCATCTCTCTCACAGACTGAAAGGTTGGGGTCAGTGACTTCTCTAGAGATGTCTGCCAATCCTCTTATCATCGGCTCTTCCTTCCACTTTCAGCTAAAAATGCCTGGCACTTGTGTGGTGTGAATGTTCCCTGTCACTTATCAGCCCAAGTCCGAGAGTTGTTCAGGTCTCTTGGTTTCTAGTGAGGTGACAGGTCTATTACCTGAGCCCTAATTGGGTTCTTGTTTCAAATTTTGGCTTATTTTTCTGATAGGATGACAGCAGATGTTTGAAAAAAAATATGAATCTGTGCAGTATCAGAGTGAAATCAATTGCTCCATGATCCAGGAGCCCAACAGAATGTTGTAGATTGACATTTAGGGTCCACAGAGTTTCAATGTTCTGTAGCCAGGACCTGAAGGAACATCTTTTCACTTCTATCCCAACTTGCTCCCCTCCCATATGAACTAAAATCCGTTCGCTGGTGATCAAAAGAAGTTGTGTGTAACACTTCATTAGTCCCACTGTGTAATAATTAACAACTAAATGAGATTTTATGCTGAGAGCACACAGACAGCAGCTCTTGGGGGGGACAGGCAAACTAACAATTTGGGCGTGGACTCTGTTTCAAAACAGATTGTCATCATTCACAGTTTTATGGGCCTTGCATCAATTGTATAGTAAGTAACTCATTTGGCCAGTGCAAGTAAAACTCTCCTGCTGTTAGGGACTGAACTGCCACAAATTGATGGCGCAGTCCAACTCTGTAGCCCTACAGCCATCTCAAACCTCAGCATTTCAGCGATTCTGGCTTCTGAGTAACTCTGATTTTCATCACTCTGCTGCTGGTGGCTGTGCCTTGGGTCATAAATTCCAAAATTCTCTTTTTGTCTCTTTCCTCCTTTAAAATGCTCCTTCAAGCGTCTCTCCTTAGTGTTACCTGCAGCTCAGTTAGTAGTAGTCTTATCTCTTGAGTCACAACGTTTTAACTTAAAGTCAGGAAAGCTCAGCTGACACTCCCAGTGTAGTACTGAGGGAGTGCTGCACTGTTGGAGATGCTGTCTTTCAGTTGAGACATTAAACTGAGACCCATCTGCCCCCTTAGGTGGATACAAATGTTCCCACGACACTATTTTGAAGACAAACAGGGGAATTCTGAAGAGGATTTGAAACATTAAATCTGTTTCTATCTCCATAGGATGCTGCTAGACCTGCTGAGTTTCTCCAGCATTCCTTGTGTTTGTTTTAGATTTCCAGCATCCTTGGTATTCCACCTTTATTCAAGTTCTCTCGATGTCCTGGTCAATATTTATCCCTCAGTCAATATCATGAAAACAAATTATCTGATCAATATCACACTGGTATTTGTGGAAGCTTGCTGTGCACCTGTTGGCTATTGTATTTCTGACACTACACCAGTGGCAACACTTCCAAAAGTATTTATTTAATTGTAAAGTGCTTTGAGATGCCTAGTGTTGGTGTTAAAGGTAAAGTCGACATAGTCCCATTCTCTGATAGAGAGAGAGAGAGATGACTGGTGGTGGTTTAACCTGAGGGGCACCATAGCTCAGATGGGTTGAGGTTGAGCAGGACAGTCCATCAAGGTTCCAACATTCAGTGCAGGAATTAAACACGTGCTGTTGGCATTACCCTGCATCACAAACCAGTCATCCAGCCAACTGAGCTAACGGACACCTAGTGTTTGTGATAAGCACTATATAAATGCAAGTCTTTTTCTTTGACTAAGCTTTAGTTTGCCAATCCTAATATCTCCTTACAATAGCTCAATCAGATATTATTTGATAGCACTTCCATGAAGCATGTTGGGGATGCTTTACTGTGTTAAAGTGCTTTATATATGCAAGTGTTCTAACTTGGAATTGCTCTGAATTCACTTGAGTTTTAAATGCACCCTGGTCACATTGCAATTCTGAACACTGGCACAAGTTTGTATTTTGAGTAAATGTTCCCAATGCAGGAGATGGGCATTGCCATTAAATATGGCCACCACGATCCATCTATGTCTGTGCAGTTGTATCAGTGATGTCACACCATTCACCAAATTCATAAATAACTGCTTGTTGCAAAGAATTTCTTCAACATTAAGTTTACTTGTATTATTGCTGTACGCATGCAGTTAATGAAGCTTTAAATTTGTAACTGTGTTTTCTCATTCGTTTCCTACAATAAGGAGAAGGAAGGATTTGGTTAGATGATGTGAATCATAGAATCCCTACAGTGTGGAAGCAGGCCATTTAACCCATTGAGTCAACACTGACGCTCCAAAGAGCATCCCACCCAGACCCAACACTCTACCCTGTCCCCATAACCCTGCATTTCCCATGGCTAACCTACCCATCCCTGGACAGTATGGGCAATGTCCCATGGCCAATCCACCTCGCCTGCATATCTTTGGACTGTGGAGGGGAGCACCCAGAGGAAACCCACGCAGACACAGGGAGACTGTGCAAACTCCACACAGACAGTTGCCCAAAGCTAGAATCAAACCCTGGTCCCTGGCACTGTGAGGCAGCAGTGCTAACCACTGATCCACTGTGCCACCCTTGTGGGATGATAAATGTTAGCATTAAGTTGTGGAAATAATTTGAAGATGTTACTGATGTTTTCAAGTAATTGCTAAGCATCATTCCAATTTTGCTGTGCCAAGTGGTGGTGTTGGCCATAACCTTTCGTTTATCCATTCATTAGATGTGAGCATTGGGGTGTGAGTATCAGTCCAGGAGATGAGCTCAAACATCTTGGCTGACACTGCGGTGCAGCATGGAGCGAGGGTGCCCTGCTGGAGGGGCCATCTTTTGGATGGGACATTAAGCTGAGAACCTGTCTGTCCTCTCAGGTGAATGATCCCTTGGCACTGTTTCAAAGAAGAGCAGAGGACTTAACCCTTATGTCCTTGATATATTCAATATTTATCCTTGAATCAACATCATTAAAATAGATTATCTACTCATTATCACAATGGTGTTTGTGGGACCTAACCCTATGCAAATTGGCAGCCATGTTTCCTACATTGCAACAGTGATTGCAGATCTTGATGTTCTGCCTGTCCTACCAATCGGAGTAAGTTCCTGGATTGTTTAAGAAATTATCCATATCCAACAGTCGCAGCAGTATTAGGAGGTCGGTGATATTGTGGTTACGTTACTGCACTAGTAACCCAGACAGTGTGAGTTCAATTTGCTGTAAGGAATTTTCAACTCAGTTTAAAAGCAAATCTGAAGATACTGAGATCAGTTAAAGTGATCGTGAACCTGTTTGTCATAACAACTTAAGTGATTTGACGATTTTCATTAAGTGAAGGAAATCTAGTGCCCTGACCCCATCTGGCCTTATATATATATGTCAAGTCCCACAGCAAGATTATAGAATCATAGAATTCCTACAGAGCAGAAAGATGACATTCAGCCCATCGGATCGGCACTGACCCTCCAAAGAGCATCACATCCAGACTCTTGCATTTACCATGGCTAATCCACCTAGCCTGCACGTCTCTAGTCACTATGGACAATTTGGTATGGCCAATCCACCTAAGATAGTTGATCTTGAACGTCCTTGAAGTGGCCTAGCAAGTCACTCAGTTGCATCTGGCGGCTGCAATGCAGCATTTCAGTAAGGACGTCCATCACTGTTTTCTCCAGGCAACTCAGGATGGGTATTAAAGAGTGGTCTTGACAGTGATGCCCACACCTTGAGGATGAATGTAGAGAAAATGTGGAGCTTTCGGTGAATCTAACACTGACTGAATGTTAAGTCTTACAAGTGTTTGGGAAATTTTCACAGCACTTCACCAAAAGGGACCAATGAACTTAAGTACAGACTTACAAACAACCCTGTCTCCCAGATACAGCAATGTGACTATTGAATTTCATCCAGGCACCTTGAAGCCTAGCCAATGCATTGTAAATCAAGAGATCAGCAGCATACAAGCTGCTTTTGATCAAGGCGCATGCTGCAATTTTACACTGGTCTTTACTTTATGGGGCTAATCATTTTCCACTTTTCACCCATCCCTACCCTATTGTGTACCATCAAGCAATTTCACTGACCATTCGGAGGCCATCAGTAATCTCTCTAGCATGGCACAATGGCGTAGCAAACTTCATCACAACACATCATTGGTGCAAATTGAAAAACATTTTTGTGTGCAGACTGACTGGTTAATTTTTAATCACTTCCCAATGACTAACCACAGCTTAAATATTACGCAGCTAGAAAATGACCATCTCTTGCCAAGTCACACATGGTAAAACATTAACTTAAGTCTGCTCCTTTTAGGTACTGACCTACTTCAAACCATTTAAATCATCATGAAAAGAAAACACAGAGCAGTCATTAACTAAAGCCCTAATCTCCAAAAAAAGTGATTCTTTTGGGTGGTTCAGCAAATCAAACCTGTTCCCTCTCCACCGTGGAGTACGTAGCACCTTTTACTAGCCAGTGTTCAACTCATCGATTGGCATTTTCTACATTTTCTTCAGCATTACTGCAGATTAACCTTTATGAACTGGAAAATAAGGAATGAGAGATCCTATTATTCAGTGTCTGAGTTCGTTTTGTCCCAAAATATTATGTTCTTCCTGTGAAAATGATATGAACAGCCCAAGTATGGCTGTCACCTATCTTCATGCATTGAAACAGCTGCAGTGCACGTTTATGGTTAGTTCTGAAGAAGTGTCATACCAGACTCAAAACATTAACTCTGTTTCTCTCTCCACAGTTGCTGCTAGGTTTGCTGAGTTTCTCCAGCAATTCTCTGTGTACGTACATGGTCTTTCTGACTGCAAAGAACAGGACCACCATGCAAGCTTGATGCTGAAATACGATGCATCAAAGCCATCCTGTGGGATAATGGTGACCCTAATCAGATAATTTCATGCTATATATTGTACAAATTCATGAACAGCCCTAAGGCTGTCGTTTTGATTCTGAAAAGTGTCAGTTGACCTTGGATTAAGGTGAGGTATCTCAAATGTTTGAGCAACAGGTGAAGTTAGCTGTCTCGTGCTTTTGTAAGTGAGTATTCAAGTGAGTGGTATTCGCTAGTGATGGGATGTTGCTGTCAAACCGAAAAGATCTTCATAGAAGTCCCTACAGTGTGGAAACAGGCCCTTTGGCCCAACAACTTCACACCAACCCTCAGAGCATCCTACCCAGACCCATTCCCCTATAACTCACCTAATCTACACATCCCTGGACACTACGGGCAATTTAGCATGACCAATCCACCTACCCTGCACATCTTTGGATTGTGGGAGGAAACCCACACAGCCACAGGAAGAATGTGCAAACTCCACAGGTGGGATTGAACACAGGTCCCTGGTGCTGTGAGGCAGCAGTGCTAACCACTGAGCCACCATGTCGCCCACAAAACAACCCTTGCTGACGTGAACAGCGAGCAAGCAAGTTCCGTCCCCGTCCATGCAGAAGCCTGTCACTGGTAACAAAGGGGCACTGCTGCTGTTTCTGCCTGGTTTTGAACCAAGGACCTTCTGCGTGAAAAGCTAACGTGATAACCACTACACTACAGAAATGTGACCTATTCTGCCAATCACACAAATGAGCAATATTTTATATGACGTTCAGTGCCAGTGTGATGTCGGCTGTACATCCCAAATTCTGGAAGGTCACATCATAAACAGCATGTCCCTTTGGCAGTTCACCACAGTCAGGGTTCTGACTGTACCCGACCAGCTTAAGCTTGCGAAACCTGCAACACTGTGTCCAACATTCGATGTGATTCCGCAATTGGACAATATTTGCTAGATATCCTGATTGTGTGAAGAATTACACTGACAACCAATTTAGTATTGTCAGTCAGACTTTTGGCACACTTGTGTGTACTGGAAGCTATGTATATTAATTGACAGGGACCTGTACTTTGCAAATAGAAAAAAAATGTACATGCACTGCATCTATTTCAATGCAACAAAACAGGTGACAGCCATTCGCTAGTTTATTTCTCAAGACAATGCCTTGACCAGTCAGAGACTACCTACTTGGTTTAAAATTTAAAACAAAGCCAGGCAATTGTCAATCATCATTAATTGGTGCATTGTCCATGGCAATACCTCTACTAATCAGAGTACACTTGCCAGTCAATCAGATCTCTACTTTCATACAGTAAATTGGTATTTCATGTGGTTTGTCCTGATGAGTGCAAAACAAAAAACTTGTGCCTTTCTTTTAGTGATACCTTTCAAGTACTGTGCTTAAAAAAAAGACAATTGAAGTTAGCAATGGTTGAGATTGAAATGTTCACTTCCGTAGGGTTGTGGTGGAGGTTCGGGGAAGCCTGTTCTATCTCTGATGGTAACTTTCTGGGCACAAAGTCAATTAGTGCATCACTGAACTGCTTGATGATGCCCTAATGGAGCTGTTTCTCCTCTCAGGTACTGCTCTGTGCAAATTGGACATCGCACTCATTGTAACGGAGTCCTGACCCATGCAACCCAAAACTGTGGAATGTAAGGTTTTAATTCTGCAGTGAGGTCAATGTGAATGGTTGAACTGTTTTCAGACCAGTATCACCTTCAGTTATCAGCTAGCATTCCCCGTAATTTCCTTCCCAGCTGTGCAGGTCTCCGAGGCCTGTGATTGCAACAACCTCCAGACACCGATTTCTGTGTACGGGACATCGGAGCCGCTGCATGTGCTCATAGTCATGCAGTTTAGAGGGAGTGTTGGTGTCTGCTGTGGCTCAGGTGATTGCATTCTAGCCTCTGAGTCAAAAGATTCCAGAGATTTGAGCATCTAATCCAAGCTAACATTCCTGGTGCAGGATTCAGGGAGCGCTGCATTATGTGAGATGCTGAGATTATCTGGATGAGATGTAAAAACAAGGCCTTTCTCAACTGCCTTTGTATGCAAAGGATCCTGCAGCATTTTGCAAAGTAAAGGGGAGTTCTCCCTGGTTCCCTGGGCCAAAATATATCCTTCGTACAACATCCCTAAAACAGGTGATCTCATTGCTGTTTGTAAGAACTTGCTGTGTGCAAATTGACTGCTGTGTTTCCTACATTACAACAGCAGCTACACTTCAATAACACTTAATTCGCTGTAGAGTGCTTTTGGACATCCTGAGATTGTGAAAGATGCTATAACAATGCAAGCATTTTCACTTTTATGATGTGTCCTGTTCCATGAGGCAGTGAGTTCAGTTAGAAACAGGATAAAAATGCTGCATATTTCTGTTTCCTGTCATTAATCTTTAATCATCTAAAGAGTCGCTGCCTTGATGAGATTTTGACCTTGTGGAACGGATACAAATGCAGGCAGGTATGTTCAACATTCAGCCCTGCTCAACTGTCACCATCCTAGTGTTTCTGAGCCATTTCAACTGTGTACCTCAAGTTACTTCCATAAAACTGCCCAAAGGAAAGGACATCTTGCCAGACATCTTTGTATCATCCCCTCATGAAGGCCATCAATCTTTGGCTTAGGAAGAGCAAGAAATGACAGTCCACTGTTGGAATCCACAGTCTGGTCCCTCCTGGGTCATTCATGCTGATTGCCTTTTATTGGTTCCTTGCTGAGATATTTGTATCATCAATAGCCACAATTGATGGTGAGGTGCTAGAAGCCTGGAGGTTGGCTAACTATTTAAGAAAGGTGGTAAGGAAAAGCCAGGAAACTATAGACCAGTGAGCTTGACATTGGTGATGGGCAAGTTGTTGGAGGGAATCCTGAGGGACAGGAATAACATGTATTTGGAAAGGCAAGGACTGATTAGGGGTGGTCAACGTGGCTTTGTGCATGGGAAATCATGTCATACTAACTTGATTGAGTTTTTTTGAAGGAGTAATGAAGAGGGTTGATGAGGGCAGAGTGGTGGATGTGATCTATATGGACTTCAGTGAGGCATTGACAAGGTTCTCCATGGTAGACTGTTTAGCAAGGTTAAATCACATGGTGTAGAGGGAGAACTAGCCATTTGGATACAGAACTGGCTCAAAGGTAGAAAACAGAGGGAGGTGGTGGAGGATCCGAGACAACAAGGTGCAGAGCTGGATGAACACAGCAGGCCAAGCAGCATCATAGGAGCAGAAAGGCTGACGTTTCGGGCCTAGACCCTTCATCAGAAACGGGGGAGGGGAAGGGGGTTCTGAAATAAATAGGGAGAGAGGTGGTGGAGGGTTATTTTTCAGACCGGAGGCCTGTGACCAGCTCCAGCGGTGTGCCACAAGGATTTGTGCTGGGTCCACTGCCTTTTGTCATTTATATAAATGATTTGGATGTGAACATAGGAGATATGGTTGGTAAGTTTGCAGATGATACCAAAATTAGAGGTGTAGTGGACAGCGAAGGTGGTTACCTCAGAGCACAATGGGACCTTGATCAGATGGGCCGAGGAGTGGCGGATGGAGTTTAATTTAGATAAATGTGAGGTGCTGCATTTTGGAAAGGCAAATCAGGGCAGGACTTATACACTTAATGGTGAGGACCTGGGGAGTATTGCTGAGCAAAGAGATCTTGGAGAGCAGGTTCATAGTTCCTTAAAAGTGGAGTCCCAGGTAGACAGGGTAGTGAAGAAGGTGTTTGGTATGCTTGCCTTTCTCAGTCAGCGCATTGAGTGTCGGAGTTAGGAGGTAATGTTGCAGCTGTACAGGACATTGGTTAGGCCACTTTTGGAATACTGCGTGCAATTCTGGTCTCCCTGCTATAGAAAGGATGTTGTTAAACTTGAAAGGGTTCAGAAAAGATTTACAAGGATGTTGCCAGGGTTGGAGGGTTTGAGCTATAGGGAGAAGCTGAATAAGCTGGAGCTATTATCCCGGGAGTGTCGGAGGCTGAGGGGTGATCTTATAGAGGTTTATAAAATGAGGGGTATGTATGGGGTGAATAGCCAAGGTCTTTTCCCCAGGATGGAGGAGTCCAAAACTAGAGGACATTGGTTTAAGCTGAGAGGGTAAAGATTTAAAAGGGACCTGAGGGGCAACTTTTTCACGCAGAGGGTGGTGCGTGTATGGAACGAGCTGCCAGAGGAAGTGGTGGAGGCTGGTAAAGTTACAACATTTAAAAGCCTTCTGTATGGGTACATGGATAGTAAGGGTTTAGAGGGATATGGGCTAAATGCGGGCAAATGGGACGAGATTTATTTAGGAGATCTGGTTGGCATGGGCGAGTTGGAGCGAAGACTCTGTTTCCATGCTGTACAGCTCTATGACTCTATCGTTCCTTGATCACACAGTGATTGCTGATTGTCTTTATTATTTGGGAGATAAATGACGGATACACAATGATAACTTTGAAATGTTACAAGACAATAAGTAGCAGAAACTCTCCAAGTTCATTGCTGTGGTAATAAGAGTACAAAGGAATGTTTCATGTGCTAAACCAAGTTTGTGCAAGAAGCATTTTCAGAATGACAGATTATTTACAGAATACAGCAATAAATTAAGATCCTGTGTAGTGCCGACTGACAATTGTGGCATAGTACATGAAGCTTTTTATTGTTCATTATAGTAATCAGTGACACTCATCAGTGAAGGGGACGACTGAAGGCCTCTGGATTTAACTTGTCTTATGAACTAGTCAGTGTTAAGTTTTAGGAATTTATGAGTTTGGGAATTATTTTTTGCGTTGTCTTTTAACCATGTTGTGCTCAAATTGTTTGCCATACTTCCTATATTATAACACTTCAAAGGTACTTTATTGGCTGTAAAGTGCATTAGGACATCCTGAGGTCATGAAAGGCACTATAAAAATGTGAATTCTTTCTTTTCAAGTTAGTGTCCTTGGCATATGCTGCAGCCTGCAGAAAAAATCTCTTGATTGTAGAAAGCCAAAGGGAATGCATCAAGCTACAGGACGGCAGTGACAGAGTTTGGTTGCTGCTTTGCCTCAAATTTCCAGCACAAACTCAAAAACAAACTGCAGTTACGTTAGCACTTAGTATGTCCTAAAACACATCCTGAAGCAAATCAGAGCCAATTGAAGAGCAGAGATAACACAGTGTGGAGCTGAAGGCTGCATCAGAGGAGCAGGAAAGCTGACGTTTCAGGTGGAATTGAATCCATGTCCCTGGCGCTGTGAGGTAGCGGTACCAACCACTGTGCCGCCTTTATATATTGGTTACAGGGATTTTGAAGATGAAATGAACATGCTGTTTTCTTGGTTTTAAATATCTCATAACTCTCTGAATAGTTTGGTTTGCTACGGAGGCCATACAAGACCACAAGAACACCACACACTATCTCCAGCCCAACTTTACCAGAGTGGTCACAGTAGCTGTTACAATCATCTGGGTTACTGACTGGGCAGATTCTCAGTCACATTTCTTATTGTGTGATTGCATATTTATTGATTCATGTTGGGCATTTGTCAACGCTGAGCATGGCTAGAAACAGGTGATGCTTCTGTTATCGAATAGCTGGCTCACAAAGAACACCATTTGGATTGAGATAGCAGAGGGCTACTGGCATTCAACTGACAATGCCCTTAAATGAAAGGCAAAAACTGTAAAAACAATTGAACATTCC